>NW_010257053.1:0-25185 GCF_000690775.1 Eurypyga helias | reverse complement strand
CCCCCCCCATAATATACCGTGAGGGTCTGGTTTTCTGTAATTGTATCTTGAACAGCTCTGTTAAAGCTGCATTTTGTGGACTTCACTGAAGTAAGATCCGGTGGCCTTGGAGAGGAAAAAAGCCGTTCAGTTGAAATTAAAGTACAATAATTTAATTTTAGCTTTTATGAACCCCATCATGCTGCAGATTGAAGGCCAGATTTGTTGGTGCTTACCAGGGAGGTGAAAATTACAGTTCCTGTGCTGAGAAAGCCCAGCTGGCACTGGAAATCACTGGTGTGGTCTGGTCCGGTAGGGTCTGTTGGTTTGGCTGTCTTGGGTCTTCCAAGCAGCACAGGAAGGAGGACAGGTCTTCATTTCTGAGCCAGGACCCCCAGGCACTCCTGGCATAAGTTGCTTTGTAGGAAATAATGCCTAGTACAGCCTGGGCTCAACCTGCCACAGTTCTCCTGCATCCCATGTGCCACAGTTTACAGAAGAGAAAGCTCATCTGCCAAATTTTGCAGAGAGTAAATACAAACAGTATAAAGATAACTCAAAATATTCTAGATATTGAGCCATGTCTGCTTGCAACAGCATCTCTTTGTGCAGGTGTTTTCCATTAGATCTTGAAATTTTCCATTAGATCTTGAAAACACTGAAAAGGGAAAAAGAAAGTGAATAGACCGTATGATAACCTGTAAAAACTGTATTAACCTTGTAAGTTGTGCTCCTGAATCGGTGTTGCCCATAGGTGTTTACCCAGTCCCCCTGTAAGTCATCTCCAGCGATGGCAGCTCCATGGACAATGTACTCTACGCAATCAAGGCCTTTACACTGAAAAATGTTCAGTGTCTAATGTGAACCTTCCTTGTAGAAATACAGCCCCATTCCTCACCTGTCCTCTGAGGGACTGAGAACAGACCAGTCTCGCCTTTCCATCTCTCTGGAGACAGTGGAGTTGTGCTACCCATGTTCACCTCCTGATGTTCACCAGCCCTGAATTCATCTCATCTTTGTTCTCGAGTCATATTTTCTAGGGGATTGATTCTTTCTTTTCTGTAGATCAGTTGGTCCTAGGGAAGGGTTTCTCAAATACGGTATTTAAAATTTGAGCTAGCGTGCCCGGTGAGGTGTTGGATTGCCAAAGACCTGGAAGGATTATTTTTGATGCCTGTTCATATGTCTGTCCAGAACACTTGCCTTCCCTGTGACGGCAGGACACTTTAAGGTGGGGGGTTACCCTTGGCAGCCCTGGTCACTCTCTGCAGATGGGGCTGTCCTGCCTCCTTGCTGTATTCATCCAGCTCATGAATCCTAAGTGTTGAGTTTGTTCCTGTTTCATTCCGTCCACTTTTCATAGAATCACAGAGCGGTTTGGGTTGGAAAGGACCTTAAAGATCATCCAGTCCCACCCCACTGCCATGGGCAGGGACACCTTCCACTAGACCAGGTTGCTCCAAGCCTCATCCAGCCTGGCCTTGGACACTTCCAGGGATGGGGCACCCACAGCTTCCCTGGGCAACCTGTCCCAGTGCCTCCCCCCCCCCAGCTCTCCCAGCCTGTCCCCATAGCAGAGGCCCTCCAGCTGTTGGAGCATCTCTTTGGCCTCCTCTGGACTCACTCCAACAGGTCCACATCCTTCTATGTTGGGGGTGTCAGAACTGGACACAGAACTGCAGTGGTCAGGCCACTTTTTCAGTTTATTAGGGTTGTTTCAGGGTTCTCATCTCTGATAATGGTACTGGTGAAGACCCCCATCAGTAGCAGGCCCAGGACTGATGTCCAGCTGAGCAGACAGGACAGCAGCCCCAAGAGCACAGCCTTCCAGACAACATACACTCAGGTGAAGAGAGCTTTTCGACGAGCCCAGCTTCCTTGTGCCCAGGAGACGTGGTCAGCACGCGTCGCAGTTACGCTGCGGCACCCACTGCCGTTCCCTGCTGCGGGCAGGAACCGGTGACCCGACACAACCTGTTCTTAACAAGCCTGTTGGCGATCGTTCATCTTCTTGTTATCTCCCGTGTGCTTCCACATCTGTGATTGCTTGAACAGCGTTTTTAGGGGGATTGGAGATAAATGGACTGGCTTGCAATTCCCTGGTTCTCCTTTTCTGAACAAGGTTCCCAAAGGCTGTGTTAGGCACTTGTCCCACACCCCAGAAATAACCCTCTAGCTCTGCGTTTACTTAGTCCAGCTCTTGAATACGCTTTTGAAATTTATTGGGCCAATTGGTTTTGTGTCAGTTTTGTTTATTCGAGTACTTGCTGCATGATTCTTTCCTTGTCTTAACCAGAAATACAAACCCATTAATTGTGCTCATTTAATTGGTCAAATTCTGGGTTTGGAATGATTCTGCTTCCTGCACCCTTTTCTTTTTGTGCATCTATTTCATGTTCTTCAGTAAATCATTTAAGTTTTGGGTTGGGGTTTTATTTCTCTCCGTTCATGGAGTTTTCCTCTGCCTCCAGCCCCCAGGTCTGTCATCTCAGATCAGGCACTGCGTCTCGCAGGTCGCAGCGGTCCCACTCAAATCGAGAGCAGAGGGTTCTGGGCAACTGCCCACCCACCCAGGCTCTGGCATCCGAGTTCTGCTGCTGGGGAACTGTGGGATTGAGTTTTCAGGGAGCAGTGAGCTGGTTATGAAAGGTGTCTGTTCCACAGACCTTGTGCCCCCCTCCTGCTGTGATGGTTTGATAAGATATTTTATGCTGTGGGGTGGGATTTTTTTTTTTTAATAGAAGGAATGTGCGAGCTTCTTGTATGAATTTTAAGTAATGTGTTTGTTTTTTGCTTGGACAGGTTCGGGTTTTTGCAGAACAGCTTATCTCATTAGCATTTCTTAGAAGTCTGCCTTACTGTTGCTATGGCACTTTGCATAATATTATGCATAATACTCTGATTTTACTTTGAAATCAGACATACTGTACAAGCCACTCTAACCTAATTATATCTGTAACCTTAAACCTACTGGGGAAAAACATTATAGGACTTCAGTGTTTGTTGGGGCTCAGAATACCTGGACATGTTGCTGTGACTATTCTCCCAGAAAGTGTTTTGCTGCGAACTGTTGCTGACCTCGAAAAAAACATTTCCTTGTCAAGGTTTGGTTTTTTTATTTAGGATTTAACAAAGAAAATTTCCCTCAATCAAGGTGAATGCGTTATTAAATAAAAAGGCAGGGCCCAAATATTTTCCGAAGGTCTCGATCCTCCTCTGCTTGGGTATCAAGTGTAAAATTACTCAAAGCAATTTTGCAGTTTTAATTTCCACTTTCTTCTAATATAAGAGAGGGGGAGGGTGGAGGTCTGTTTAAGCATAAATAAATAACTCTGATTTTTTCAATTTTTAATAGCTACAGATGTGCAGCTTCATATTCATATCCCTGGCTAAATTTAGGACTTGGGCATTATGGTCAGCATTGGCTTTAGGAGATCAGGAGTCCTTTTATTGGAGAAACCAGTCGCTCTACATAAACATATTTTGATCCAGAAGTGCAAACTACTTTTTTTTTTTCTTAAAACAACACAGACAATGCATTGAGAAGTTGTAGGTGTTTGTGTGAGTCTCTATTTTTGCAATATTGTTGGTTTGTTAGCCAGCCTGAGAAGGAACAGCCACCTTGTCTGTTGTACCAGAAGTTTATGTTAGCGACTGCGGTCAAGGGTGCTGCATCTCACAGCCTTAGGGGATCTGAAACTTAAATGTTCCTCTCCGTGAGGACAATTCCATCCAACTATGAAGTTTGTTTTCTTTTAAGCCAGTTAACCAGTTCTCTGAAAGAACCATACTGTGGAGGAGAAGTTAGTGTTTTTCTTTACGGTGTCATCTATATCAAGTAAATTTGGTCATGTCAACTCTTCAAACAGAATTTCACCCACATGAGATGAAGTCATATGTTCAAATTTGACCGTGAAACAGAAAGACCTTCTCTTGGTGTTGCAGTGGTTGATATTATCCATCTGGTTGAAATTCACACATTTAAAACTGAATCATGTGGGTCGGGCTCTCTTTAGTCATGAAGTATTTCCTGATATTGTACCAAGGGAGAGCAATTTGCAGGTACTGAGCAGCCACAGTTCCCACCGACTGTTTGAGAGGTATGTGTGCGCAGAGCCTTGGAAGATTGAACTTGGCAATACCCTTCTGAAGTATCAAAATTACGCTCTGAAAAGCTAAAAGCACTCTGGAGTGTGGTTTCACTGGCTTCTATGAAACACACTTTCCTAAATTCTCAGGTTACCATTCAAAAATGGGATTTTGGCTTCAGAGTCACACTAAGGACTCCTGGAAATCTGACTACTGGTTCATATCTGATTCTGTTAAGAGATCAGTGGAGTGTATTGCAGTGTGAGCTTTCCAGAACGACTGTTCTGTTCAAGACTTCTTGGCCTTGGACGTGTGGGCAAGGGTAATGCTGGTGCATGGTGGGTCAGACTCTGCCAGCATAAGAGATGACCCTGGCCTGTCATAAGCTGTGTCCAAAGCATGCCTTCAGGCTGCCCAGTTTTCCATAAATTTTCTGGTTTCTTTGGAAAGAAGGCTGCGAGGATTGGTCCCCTTTTGTTTTGTCCTACCTGCCAGAGACCTGGGGAAGGGCAGGTGTCCTCCTTTCACATTTTTCATATGAAATCTGTTGTGAAAGATCAAAGCTAGAGTTGTGCTAACATTTTGAATGGTGGGAACACTGCTGCTCTGTGGTGTGCAGTTGGGAGACTGTTGACTGACTTACAGAATTACAGAAGGGTTTGGGTTGAGAGGGACATTAGAGCCCACCCAGTTCCAACCCCCCTGCCATGGGCAGGGACACCTTCCACTAGACCAGGTTGCTCCAAGCCTCATCCAGCCTGGCCTTGGACACTTCCAGGGATGGGGCATCCACAGCTTCTCTGGGCAGCCTGTCCCAGTGCCTCCCCACCCTCTCCAGGAAGGATTTCTTCCTGATGTCCGGTCTAAACCTACCCCACTTGTCAAAGGACGCATTGGGCAGTCTGCAAAGCAGGCAGGTCAGAGTGATGCAAGTGCGGAGGGTTGTGTTTTAGTCCATCAAGACCATCTCTTGAGGTTTTTTTTCCCGGTTATTGTTAATTAACCTAAATCTAGAAATTGAATTCTCTGTGTTGTACAGATGTTCTAGTTCAGTAGTTATAACTTTTTATACTATTTCAATTAAAAAGATGCAGGAAGGCCTTCAGAGTAACAATGGAGAGGACGTCATTCCTGCAGCACATAATACACAGCTGAGAGCAGAGAAATAACACTGTAATTAGTTTCTGTATCAGTGGGTCAGATATATGAAAGCCGCCCACTCCAGCTAAAGGAGATTAGGTGCTAGCACAGCTGAGATGAAAAGTTTGATTGTGGTTTAAGTCAATAATAGCAGAGCTTGTCTTTTGGGTCCAGCCATCCAGATGAGGAGCTGCTAGCAAAATATTTCAGGTGAAACTATTGCAAATAAGAACAAGTTGGGTTTGGGTTTTTTTTTTTTTCACATTAGAGAAAGATCTCTGAAGAATTTTCTGTTCTCCTGTAAAATGGAGCTTTTGATCATGCACAGTGTAATCAGAGCTGGGGTTTTCTCACACTGCGGGGGAGAAGCGTTTGTTATTTTTGGTCAGCATTAGGACTAAATTTTTATTTACTTAATTTGCAAACTGTCCTTATCATTGAGATCACTTTGTATGAGTTATTTGACATCCTGTCTCATAGTGACCCTTAATGAAAACCAGCTTATACCAATTCAATAAAAACTGGTCATATATTTAAAACCATCTCAGGGGGTGGGTGGGGGAAAAATGTAGTTGATTTGCAGAAAATCTCTTTCCCCTCACTGGTGGGAAAAGAAGCCTCTTATGAAAGTAATGTTTGTCATTTTACGTCCTTCAGGTATTTTTATTAACATTTCAGAAGCCAGATTAAAACAATATAGTTCAAGTTTCTGACACAAGTGTAATTTGGCTCCTAAATTAACATTGATTTCTTTCTGCGGTGTAATAGTTTACTATTAGGTTCTGCAAACCACTGCGCAGTTACTGCATATTTCTGAAAAATGTTGCTGATATTGAAGCGTGACAAAATTGATTATAATGTTCCTTCATGTAGATGGCATTCTGCTGCCACAGCACATAACCAAGGGCTTTGGCAACATGAAACGAGGTCTTGCATTTGAAGAAGTTGGAGTTTTAGTACTCAGGTTATCCCTTCAACAGACAAGGAGCACATTTTTCACCTTCTTAAAGAAAATATCTGCTTAATATCTGTGATTATTGGTCTGGATGGGGCAGGGATGCTATTCTGGGAGGTGCCAAGGGCTGCGCCCTCTGTCTGCCAGTGGTGCGGTGCAGATGAATGAGGAAGGCAGCCTGTCAAGTGAGCTGCTGCGTCTCTCCATGAAGATTTTGGGTTGGCCAGTGGCATATGAGGCTGCAGGACAAGGATGCAGCTTGGCTCCTTCAGTGGAAGGCAAGATGATGCTCCAGTGTAACGCCAGCATTGCTCCTGCGATGGCCCAGATTTTGGCTGCAAAGGCAAACTGAGATTTAAGATGCCAAAAAAAAAAACCAGTTCAGGTTTTCCTTTACTATGTGAGGAGTGTCTCCAACACCAATCTGTGAAACACATGGAGGAGTCAAGAGCTATTAAAGCATGTGCAAACAAGTCCTTTTTCAAGCATTGTTTTCTTGGGAAGCAGCGTGTCTAACCTAGCTATTAAAAGATTGTTTCTATTATTCAAATCTGGGTTTTATTGTTTCAGAAGCCTATGGCTGCTGATTATTTGTCATTTCTGCAGTGGTTAATTCTGAGGACTGCCATGATTACCTATTTGCAAGTAATCTCTGTTTCTTGTCCCTAGGAAAACAAGTCCTTGAAATAAAAATAACTGTACTAATTTGCACATATTTACACTCTGCCAGTAGTTACAGGTCCACATGTTGTATAATTATGGTATACCAGTAAATGCCATTCATTATGTTTATGCATCTCTGGGAGACTGTGCTGTAACAAATAATGGAGCATCCACGACCTGCTCTCTTAGTGTCGGTGAAAAATATTGTTGACACTCTATTGATGATGGTTGTTGCAAAGGCACGATGCAAAGGCTTCAGGCCATTGTTCGTGAAAGTGTGGGGACCAGCCCATGAATTGGTGGAGAAAAAAAAATAATTAAGTTTTTTTTGGTGTGTAGCTTTTGTGTACTTTTCCACTTGTGCTGTCAGTTTAAAGTCAAAACAAGGTTACAGTAAGACTTTGGGCACTTCCATGCATCCACCTCTGGTGAGGCTGCCTTCCTTGCAGCTCTTTCTCCTGGCATCAGCAGGAGTCTGGCTTCCCAGGGTGCCGGGCTGGCTCCCTGGAGAGTCGGTGTGCAGCTCCGTTACCTTTGGAGATGCTAAAATTTCCCATCTGCAGGCGGGGCGTTAACCCCCTCAAACCTGATGGGATGCAAAGCAACAAGTGTTTTAGCGATGGAGGAAAAGGACTTCTGGGAAGTCAGCCCTGCCTGGAACAACTTCCTTCTCCTGGCTCTGAACCACTGCTAGCTCTCCAGCCTCCAGGTGATCCCACTTTAAATACCAGCTAAAACACAGTTCAGGAAAATTGAAGACTTAATAGAAGATGACTCATCTCTGAAGAGCTTATGCATTTCAAGAAGCAATTTGAAGTATACAGCAGGCTGCGTTAGACTCCAAACTAGAGCCAAAATTAATGGAGAGCTCTTCAGCTTCCAGGAGCGTTCACTTGCCCAGATTGCTCTTCAGCAAAAACAATTACTTAAAATATTTCTCGTAATAGTCAACACATTGTAAAGCAATATTTCTCTTATTAATTGTAGTATTCCTTGTCGCTGTTGGTCTAAGACTTAGTCTTTCTTCACCCTTGCAAGCACAGTGCCTTTGAGGTGATAGTCTAAAGGGGTTTTGAGCGCAGCTGGTGACACTAACTGGGGCTATGAAAAGACAACTTGAAACAATGTCAGTCTTGCAGAATTCTCTGTCTCCAGACTCCTTTTTTTTGTTGTTGTTATTTATTTTTTCCAGCAGTCATTGTTGCTTTGAAATGGTTCAGCAAAAGAAATCTGTTTAGTGTAACTTGAGAGCGTATGGGTACGGCCGTGATGCCATGCAGCGACGGTCCCCGTTGGCTGCTACCCTCACTACACTCGGCATTTCAACAAGAAAACTGGTCCCTGATAAGACTGTAATGATATTGTTACAGCTTGTTTGTCCCCTGGTGAGATTGCTAAATTAGGTTTTAATAACTTCTGCAATTTGGCTGGTATTAACAAGTGTGTGGTGTAGGCACTAGATCTGAGCTAGGGGAGCTTTGAGAAGTAATATTTCTACTTTTATAGTTTAAAACAAAGCAGTGCTGTTGACACAAAAGGCAGAAAAATTTGCCAGCATCATTCTTCAGGCATCATAATTCATAAAACTGGTTCTCTTCACATTTTCTGTCTCTTCTCAAATAAAAAACAAACTATTTTGAGGCTGATGTGACCTTTTTTGGACCTCAGAGTTGTAGAGCAAACACAAGCTCTTGCAAGGAAATCTCTGGTGCTTTGGAGGCCCAGCTGCACTCAGTGCTGCTTCCCAAAGAGAAGTAACATCACAGACCACGTTGCTTGAGTTGCTTTGATACCTGAGCGCAAAGATCACGATTGTCATTTCTAGACTAAAAGAACTCAGTTCACAAATTCAGAAAAAATTCATCTCCAGTGTATTTTGAACAAAATTCTGTTTAATATCAAATCTATCAAAATTCAGATGCTCGCTGCCTCAGCACCTGGTGTTATTAATGGCAAAAGAGCATCTCAAGAAAAAGAGCAAATCAAGAATTATCTTCCAATGCAGCAATTAAACTTTTAAGTGGGGAAAACCCTGTATTCTAGCCTTCTCACATAAAGCCAGGTCTGCATCCAAGTGCTGGTTTGCGATCTATTGTCTCTTCTTCAGAAATACGTGACGTCCTTTGGAACTGAGCAGTTGTAACAAGAATATTAAATGGCTGTCAGGGACAAACTGCCAGGCTCTGGGTGTTTTTGGTGTTTGTAAATGGCTCTCATTTTTTTGCCTTTGTTCTTCCTCAGCACAGAATCCTGTGTGCTTTGTTTTAGCAATGATCTCAGAATAAAAGGTGACATCCGTTGTATGCAGTTCATTGGCTTTTATCTGTTGAAATACCGCAAAAGTGAGGAGGAAGAAATTACTTTCTATGGACAATCTTATAAATAAATACAGATTGGGGTGGGGAGAGAGACCACTGAGATGCATTTGTTTCAATATAATACCTCTCTTACCACCACCAGCTAATTTTTTGGTGCCACAAGTATGCAGATCACACGTGTCTAGTGAAGAGTCCGGGGCTGTGCAGAGCAGGTGGCTGTGCTGAGATGCTCGAGGAAGCCTGTGCTGCACTTGACTGTGCTGTGGTGGTGGGTTTTGCACGGTGTTTAAGTCTTTGGAGTGTGCTGCAGAGAAAAGCCAACGCTCCCTGTCCCACAGACAGGCCAATCGGAACCATTGACACAGAAGGAAGGTCTAAAAGAAGCATGAAACGTGGCTCAAACAGGTTATTTTTTGAATTAATATGGATATATCTACTCCAGCAGATCCCTTTGGGCTAGCAAGAGGTCTGGGAAGCCCCTGTCAGAGTTTTATTTCTGTAATGTTATTTCTAAACGTTATTTTCAATTACACAAACTTTTCCTGAGAGTGTTTGAAAGCAACTAGTATTTCTGTGGCTTTATTGCTTTTTAGCTAGAAAAACCCACTTTGGGCTTGACTCTGCGTGCGTTTGTGCTTGTCACGAAAGGTATAGATTGTCTTGTTTCTATCAACTTACGTCTGCCACAGATTACTGGGGAGGGGGGAGAAACCAAAAAAAAAACCCCTTTATGTAAACTTCACTTCTTTTTGATATAGAGCAATAGCTTGTAGACCCTTTATGGCTCTTTCCCATTCTTCATGAGATACATATGTATATCAGCTATAACACACTGTCAGCGAACAGTGGTTTTCAATCAAAAAGACTGTCAGTAAAGCTGATTCACTAACAAGAAAGCTGTCAAGCTGTGACAGCTGCTGTCTTTGCAACCCCAAACAATCTGTTCAGTGCTAACTCTGACTTATGCTTCCATTTATTATACACTAGTAATGAGTTCTGTCCTTAGAAATACTATTTTGGTGAGTGCACCTAGCTACTTCGTTAGGTATCTAGAATATATCAAATCAGATCCAAGGTGTACGTGATAAGTTTTCTGCAAATAAAAGTTCTACTTCTCTCTTTTGAATTATTTTTTTGAATTCCAAATCTAGTTTTAATACTTAACTCATTTTTGTAGTTAAGCATGAACCTGGAGATTCCATTACTACTGTTAGCTGAGGAGAGTATAATTTCTTTTTTTCCCATTGTGTTGGAAAATGGCATATAACCTTAATCACAACGGTAGTATCTACAGAAATGAGTAAAGGAATCTGCCATTAGAGGAACTGTTCTGATGCTTAATAATCCCCGGATTTCAGAGGCCACAGAAATTCAACCCAGAGGAGGAACTGAGGAGTCAGGCTGATACTGCTCTCTAGATGCAAATGATGGTATTCGAGTTGTCAACCTTTTCTTTTCAAATAACAAAAAAAAGGAGAAAGAGCACCTTGACAGTCTCATTAAGCAATCTCTTCCAGCAATAGCTTACCAGATCTAAATCTGCCCTGCTTCAATTTTGGTTGATTATTGCTTTCCTGGCCCGTAGACAGGGAAGAGCCAATTGCTTTTTTTTTTCTGTCTTGCTTATTTAGTGATGCAGTGTATCCCTAGTAACCTGTATCTTCCAGCTCCACTAATCCCAATTCCTTCCGCTTTTCTGTACTTTTGGTACTTCAGCTGAGACCATACCAGTGCCCCATAAAGCAGGTGGTTTGTGACAAATAATGGGCCTGTCTGGCAGGTCCTGGCCTCTCCTCGTAGCACCGCGTGTTGTCAGACAGCTCCTCCCGCTTTTCTGCTCCACCATCTCCAAAGGGAAGGCTGGTCACCTGCGAGACACCGGAGCTGTATTCCAAGAGCAGAGAAATAAATCTTTGCCTACAGTAGGCAGAGCACAGTCTTCTATAAACTAACTGTTGTCCCAAGTCATCAGATGAGGATAAGAAACTTATCAATATCTACATAAAGAAAACGATGATGAAACCATTATTTCTGAGACCTTAGAAAGGCTGTGTGAGGTCCGGGGATCGAGGTTCCTGTTGTTCAGAGGGAATAGGCAGTTGCCTGGCAGGTCTCCAGCCCTCAGACACATGCAAAGGGATGTTGGTCCCCAGGGTTTGTTCCAGTCCCAGTGTTTAGGTTTTCCATTAGTGATTGTGTGGCATTTTCGGGTAGGGTCAAGCTGTAAGGGTGGGGGTACGGAAACGCAGCAGCACGAGTGTTTTGGTGGTCTGGGCACCACACAGGGGTAGCACTGAGCAGCAGGGTATTTTTCTTCGCTACTGACAGTGTATGTATGGCAGGGTTCCTCATTACCCTTATGTCATGCCTGCCTTACCTGCTTTTGCACTTTGGCCTCCTGGGTGTGCTGAGGTGGGACTCGAGCAGGTCTCTTACTGCATTTCTGACCTGCTCTGAGATATTTTACACTGTTGTTCTAAACTTTCTTTCCTTGGAAAATTACCAGCTTGCTTCAATTCACTTTCTCCTCAGCTTTACTGCCAAAAGATCTGCTTAGTAATTCCTGGAATTTGTTGAAGTCCATTGCTTTTAGCTTCCTTAGAGGGAGAGAAAGAGCAAAGTAAAAGCGCTCGTGTTTGTTCACACCCAGGCTCCCAGCCAACTCTTCCTTCTGGATTGGCATCAGATGTATGAAAGCATCCCCTTTCCTTCTCCTCATTCCTTAGTACCGCTCTGGGATGCTGATACTCATTTTTTCCCCTTTCACCTCTACACACACACGCATTTGAATAAATTTCTGAGATAATGGAACCGCAGCAGAGCGCAAGGGCACGTTAATTGTGCAGAAGCTTTTCCAGTAGCAACTGCTGAGGGAGGGAAGTTTCCTGATGCGAGTGAACCCAGCTCAGGTAGGATGCCTGGCTCCGCTGGGCAAACAGACACGACAGCTCATCATCCTTCTTCCGTCACATCTTGACGTGTTGATGCTCTTGTCCTGTATGGAAACGTCCCTTTCCCAAGCTAGCTCTGTCCTCCAGCATTACCCAGAGATGTGCATTTGCTCCTGTACACGGAGCACCGCAAAATTTAACAGCAAGATTGGGTGGAGTAAAATATCTTTCTCTTTTCCACTACCAAAGCCTCTCAGTTGTTAGTTGAGGAGATGCTGCCAGTGTGCATGTCACACAGGAAAAGCTAAACCCAGCCATTCCCAAGACACCTTTTCCTGGAAAGACGCTCTCTTGAATTTCAGAAAGATGCCTGTCACCTTGAAGTCCCCTAGACAGCGCTCGCAAATGACTCATTAGGGGTGTCAGGCTCTGTTATACATTGCTGAGGCTCTGCCAGCTCTCCTCTAGCAGGAGACCTGCCCCCTGTTCAGACCTACCTGTCCCCCTCAGCAGCCACTGACAGTCAGTGCTGCAGTGCCGGGGTGTCACCTCCATCCCAGCGAACACACTTTGCCCCTCTTTACAATGGGTGCAGCCTCAGGACTCAGAAGTTGTGCTTCTCAATCTCCCTACGTACCACACCCAAAGTTTTAAACCCTTTTCTAATAGATCCCCTTCATATATTTCCAAAAAGACCATCAGCAGTTCTGCTGGGTCCTATCGATACCATTTTTTATGCCATGAGACACAGAAGTTTGCTTTTTTGACTCAGGTAATTACAGACGCTTGGCCATTCTTTGCTGATGAGAAAGTATCGGTGACAACTTTTCCCTCAAATTACAGCAGAAAGAGCAATAGCACGTAAAAAGAGGGATTACTTTGCAAGAGCTGTCTTTGTTATACTCGTGCTCTTTCAAGTTGCGTGGTTTTTTTTTTTCTTTTTTTCTTTTGAAAACTGTGAAATTCTCTTTTATTGCAGATCTTTCTGGGCCTCACTCAAAGCCCACTGAAGTCAATATAAAGACTTTGACTTCAATTAAATTTGCATCAAGCCGCAGTGGCCAATGAAAGATTAAAACCGACTCCACTATATCAAACGACGCCAAACACTGAGCATTTATACCCCTATTTATGTTTGGTGCATCTGTTCCTTCTAAATTACCAACAACTCTTGTATGCAAACGTAGGGTTAGTTTCGTGTTTGCTCACCGCGGTTTCAGTCACGCCCGCGGAAAGGGCGCGTGCGATGCCGTTGGACACGTGTAGCTGTGAGATGCTCCTGTCCCCCCCCGGCTGCTCTGAGGCACCTTATGAGGTCCAAACAGCGGGGAGGGTATGGAGCTGAGTTTTTTGTTCATATTGTGAATTCCTGTACAGTGGCAGGACTTGTTCTACCAAACAGGATGTAGTTATTTGCAAAACGATGGCGAGTCGCACCGGCCGGGTTGGGCGGCCCGGGCTGTTTCCAGCCGGTCCTGCTGCCGAAGGGGGGTTGTGGCTCTGTCCACGCTCACACAAAAATATGCATCCGTGTTGCAACCACGGGGAACCCAGGTTTCCCTAGCCCAGGGACACGGAACAAATGGTAGCGCCTGGAGATGCCCACCCCTCGGATGCCGTCACCTGCAGCGGGAGCCCCTCGAGGGAAGGGTTTGTGTTCCCATGCCGGAGCAGCTCCTTTGTCAGGGGATAAAAATACACCTACGGAGCTATCTTAGACAGAATACGGTTAGAAAAACGCTTTGTTGGGGAGATAGAAGGATTAAATAGATGAAGCAGTAAGATAAAATCTGATGGACGGAAAAACAAAGCAGTCCCTCCACCTGCACGCCTTTTCCTACGTAGCTCCACGGAGGTCTTTGTTTGCTTTGCTGGTTTTGGGAGATTTTGTTAAGTTTCTTTCTCTTTCTTGTCACTCCAGTACTTGTAAAACACATTGTTAAGGATTTCTGTCTGCTGGCCTATTATTTATTAACTATTATTTTGTATTGCTGTTTTTTTTTTTTTCTCCCACATAACAATTACTTGCAGGTTTTAAGCTTTCCTCTTGACGCTGGGAGGCTTTATATTCAAAAACATAAATTGCACAGCAGCCAGTGATTTTGATGGTCTGTTGTAATGCAATCTATTAGGTGTAGCTGAGGGAGATGCACGTTTGGGAAAATTGCAATGCACCCTGTAATATGGCAAATTACAGGCATGTGATTCTTGAGAGTCCACTCGTTTTCTGATGGCTAGTGCAAGGTAGTTACACGATTGTTTAATTGATCAGCATTTAAAGTGTGCTGGTTTGTACAGTTAATTCCTGAATAGGAAAGGGAAAGGCACAGAAAAGATAATGGGTTACATTTAGAAATGCAGGAGCTGAACTGAATTATTTACTGGTACCTCGTATGTTGGCATATAAAATGTATGGATACGTACGCATCGAGATCCCACTGAACTCCGTGGGTTTTGATAAGTCCTCAAGAAGAGAGGGAAAAGATAAGCTTAGTCTAGTGATTGTTAAAGGCATGTCTCTCAAACGTTGCCACACACTGGAGAAGTTTCTCATATGAAGAGATGTTTATTAAGCCACTCCATTAATTTTGGAATAGGTAGAGTTGCTGCTCTGAATAAGCTAGAAAAATTAAATGTATTAGACTATTGGAAGACCATCTTAATTATATAAAGTACATTTACTACTGTATCACTTGTAAAGATTTGTTACTTTATTGGCAAAACACTATGTGTGTGGGTGTGTGTGTATATATATAAATAAATACAACTGAATATTGCTCTTATCTGTTTTTCTGAGGCAGAAAACAGATCCCAGAAAACCTGGTTTTTTACCTGAAAGTCTTTATCTTAACGCACTGGAGAGCAATTTCTCTAACAAAAGCCACTGTTAGGATGCCAAATTAAAATCTGATGAAAACTGGGAAAATAAAAGACTTTTTTGACATTTACAATTAATGCCACAAAAATGTTAGTTTAATCAGACAATATGGTTAATCACAAAGGTGAAATTGGAAGTTGCCAGCCCTGAATGCTAGTGTAAAAGTTAATAAATTCAGCTCATAATCATTATGCACATGCTAGTTATAATAATTTACTGTCCATACCAAATCTTTATAAGCATTGTAATTAAATATAAAATGCACATTAGAATTATAATGAGTAATTAGGGCAACATAACTAATATGCATAAAAGTCCCGAAGCTCATTAAAATGTTAAAAGATGAAACCTGTTCTAGCTGGGGGTTTTTGCGTGCTGTCTGTGCCTGCCCGAATGACAGCATTTTGCGTGCATTGTTTTAACTGTTGCTTTAGACACATAAAGGCAAAATGAAAATATTTGGGTAGGAAACTAGATTCAGCCAAGCTTTGCATCACTTCCTGATGGAACATAAGTTGCAAAATTCAGTTTCCCAGCACAAAGACCTGACTCATGCTGCATGTTGGTGATATCAGATGAGCAGAAAATAATTATAGAGCTCTTTTGGCACAGGAGTGGAAGACGGAGATGAGTTTCCACATCTTTCTCGTTAACACGCTGGTAGAGAGACGGAGTGCAGTGAGTACTCAGCATCATCACACGAGATTCAGTAGGGGTATTTATTGAAACTTCTATTGTTTCACTAAAATTAAAGGGGAGGTGTACATGTCAGAGGGTGCGTGCCACTTAATGTAGTGCTCATCTGTCCTGAAATCTCTGACAGGTGCCCCCAGGGCTCCCACACTGATGGGAGGGAATTGCCCAATGAACTCGTGCAGTATTTGGTTGTGGGAAAGGAATCACAGAATCATAGAATGGTTTGGGTTGGAAGGGATCTTAAAGCCCACCCAGTCCCACCCCCTGCCACGGGCAGGGACACCTTCCACTAGACCAGGTTGCTCCAAGCCTCATCCAGCCTGGCCTTGAAGACATCCAGGGATGGGGCATCCACAGCTTCTCTGGGCAACCTGTCCCAGTGCCTCCCCACCCTCTCCGGGAAGAATTTCTTCCTGATATCTAATCTAAACCTCCCCACTTTCAATTTAAACCCGTTACCCCTTGTCCTGTCCCTACAGGCCCTTTTAATAGTAATAACTCACACCAGTCTTCTGGCTGCTGCTATGCTGTGCTTCTGTCCCACGTGGGGCTTTTTCCTAAACAAGAAGGACAGCAAGCAGTTGTACTTTTCCCATGCTGTTTTTATTTGGGTGGTTTTTGTTTTGTTTTGGTTTTTTTCTCATGTCAAATCCCTCAGGTAGGGATACATTAATATGTGCTCAGCAGGTGTAATGAAGATGTATTTTGGGTGAAGAATAGCCTTGCCTCCTGAGCCATTTCGTGCAGGGACAAATGCGAAAGGGCGTCAGCAAAATCCCAGTTAAGCCAAGTCTCTGAGCACCCACTCGAGAAAGCCTTTCCCAGCAAAGCACTTACACGTATTTGAGAAATTGATATTAAGTAAGCTCCAGTAATTTATTTTCAAGTCGGAAATGAAGCATTTATTTTAAGGGCTCTGCTCCACAGGGATGAACTGTGGGAGAGGATTGAACAAGGATCCACTGTAGGGAGAGTAAACCTAAAAGTACATCACAAAAGCCCAGTACTGCTGTCAGATATATATATAATCTTTTTTTTTTCTTTGTTATTTTATATAACCATTATTTAGGAGGTAAAAGAAATTACAAAGACTTCTAAAATTATTAGTCTTACACAAGGTTTTCTTGTTAACATTACTGTTACATTTTACTACCATATCTTTTGTCAGACCACGAACTTTTCCATTATATTGTCCTTTTCCATTATATTGTCCCCCCCGGGAGTACTCTGTGACTGTCAGCCCCTTCTTTCCTCCTCTAGGCTCTTCCAGGTAAAGGGTTTCACTCTCTGCTGATGCTCTGTACTTTAGAGATGTTTTCTTGCTTGCTTGTGTGTTTATTAATATTTATAATGAAGTGCTCCACACGCACGACTCTGTCCCTGCAACACAACTGGTGTCTCTTCCCATGTAACTTGTGGAGGGGAAAGCCTGGTAAAGCCCTCAGCTGTGGAGGCTGCAGCGTTTGAGGAAGGTTTGCTGGAGCCTTGGCTACCCAGTGCCACCCTTCAGCCTCGGATTCTTTTGCGCTGAAACTTCAACCAAAATTTCTCTTGTTTTTCCACTATTTTTCCAGCTGTAACTCATTTATGTTAAATTTGTTTATTAAAGCTGCTGGGGGTTTTTACTCTTTTAATTTTTCATCAGATCTTTAAGCGTGTGTCCGTCCGTATTTATTCCTTACCTTCCATTGCCAGCCCCGGACTCTCGCTAGCATCTGTTTGATCAATCAGCTGGATAGAGCAGGATCGCTCTGCTAATGACACTGAACGATTTTCTGTAATAGTTTAAGTCATCATTATTAAACTCCTGAATGAAAACATTTTCCTAGATAGCCAATATTTATCCTTGCTATCGATTCCCTAAGCAGCCGTAAAAACCCGACAGCAGCCGTGGGCTGCCGGGGCGGTGGGTGATGTGATGGATTACCTGGCCGTATTGGGGGGCAGCGATGTTGGTGTGGCTGGTAGCCCTCCTAATGGCTTGCAGAAAGCCTGCCAGGGGTTTGGGGAGATATCTAATTGCTGCTGGGATTGAGCAGGATTTAAATCGTTCGCCTGATGATTTGGATGATCTTGCACATCCCTGCTGCACTGGGCAACCCTGGTGTCGGGGAGATTGTTCGCCAAAAAACCCGAGGTATATTGGTTAACTGTGATGGCAGAATTGAATTGAAACTTGTGAGCACTTCCTAAGATCATTTATGAGCTTTTCTCTTGCTAAATGATATGTTTTTAGATCAATATAGTATTCCTTCTGATTTTTATAACCTCAAAATCTTTTACATAGGAAAAAACAATTGCAGCATAAGAATGCAGACAACTGCAGCGTGACTGACCGCAGCAAAATCAAATCACCAATATCTTCTCAAAAATGAGTCTTTGGTGACTACATGGAGAGACATTAACAAAATATATGAAGTAGTGGAGGCCCGAGAATCTCTTCCCATGTGTTGGTCTCTCTCCTTTCCAAAACAAACCCTGGCAACCAGCCGCAGCAGGTATTTAGGTGTGTAATTTCATCTGGAGTTATTCAGTCTTCCACACCGATGGGAGCAGTAGGGTCTGACGGATATTTGGCTCAGCACATTGCTAATCAGTGCACCAGAAATGTGCCGGCATCACTCAGTTTCTCTTTATAAGAAAAACAAGAAAATAACCTGACAGTGAAAAATTTAAGGGAATGGTGTCTCTACGCTGTCTTTGGTTCATGTTTTCATATTGGTATTAACCAGGGATTTCCTAGAGCAGAGAATATAGATTTTTATTTTTATTCTGAACAAGAAGAAACTGAAATCTTTCTGAAATGGAGATATAAAAAAATATTTATTTTCCAGAAGTTTTTCAGTATTTTCCAAAACAAACTCTGCCTCACTGGAGAGCAAAGCCCGGGATTGTTATTTGTAGCTGGGACCCAACCGGCATCCCCTTCCCAGCTGCAGTGGGAACACAGTGCCTGGGGCTCCTGCCTGAAAGAAACATTGGCAAGCTGTACGTTTTTACGGATCATTTGATGTTAAAATTTATTACCAGTGATGTTCTGCATTTATTTAAAAAGCAAACAATTTTATTTGTTTATTTAAATTTATTTTAAAAGCAAATTAAAAAAAAATCCAAAGGTAGGCAGGCCACACTTTTGGAGAAAACTTGGAGAAATGTGTTTTGCACTACTTGAAGGAAGCAGTGGGAATGCTGGCAGGCAGTCCCCAGTCCCAGGGCAAGTGAAAACCATGTGTGAGAGGTCGACCTCCTCCCAGGCACAGTCCAGCTTTCGGCAACCTCCATTGACCACGTGCCTGTGCACTAGACGTTCATGTCCTCCCATCATCCAGGCGACGCTTTTGTACAGTTCATCTTGCAGTAGTTTGGCTGTTGTGTGGTACATCTTGCATCATTTTAATGTTATTCTTTTGAACACCGCAGAAGCTAATCCACGAGCTTTGTGGTGCTGGTGCCACATGGAGCTGTAGAAGCACAGAAGCAAAATGTAGCCAGTTCACAGCTCTTTGTGTCTCGCTCAAAGGTATTTTTTAAGTCTTGGCTGCACAAACTGCTTCATTTCTCAGGAAGGAGAAAGCTTGATATACCCCTTTTATTTTTATGGAATAACAAAAAAAAATCTGATCTTTTTCCTGTGCAGATAATGGAGAAATAGTCATGCAAATTGATTATACGTTTATTATCCACTTGAAATTTTAATGTTGCCAGTTGAAAGTTAATGAACTTATGGATTGGTTTGATGTAATCATTGGGAAAGTTGAAAGCAGAAGGGTGTTTGCCAGCTGTTGGAAATGGTAGTCCGTCTGACTGAGCTGGGGCAGGCCGTGAGTGATGGGCGAGAGAGAACCAGGTCTGTGTAATCCCACGCGAAACTCCTCACCCAGTTTTGTTAAACATTGAGACTTGTACCTGAGTGCTGAGAGCCCGCGTTTGCTTTCCCTGGGCTGTGTCAGCTGGATTCCCGTGCGATGTCCCACACATCTGGAAAAGCAGAACTCGATGGTGTTGGTGAAGGACAGGTGTGCGATGGAGCTGACCCGTCCATGCAGGGAACCTGGCTGTCACTCTGCTCTTTCACACATCTGATGCTTCTTTAGTGTGGCTGGTTCCCGTAAAAGACGATGGTCCCAACGCGGCGCGCTGAGCGACGGGTGAGGTGGTGAAAGAAGCAGCCGCGAGGCAGTCAGCGTTTTACATGTACATAAACACCTTAAAGCAACATCTGGAAAACTGCTCGGGGAAAATATAAACAGATTTTTATTTATAAGTTCTGTGTTTTGGTTTTTATAGTATTTTTACAATGCACATAAATTATTGTTTAAAATCAGAAAATGTAAAAGAAGTCCCAGGGAGAAAGCACTTGCTGTTCAGCCTTTCCTTTGATAATCTCTTTCTTGAGGAATTTGTTGTGTTGTACTTTCAGCTTACGTTGCCTTTTGCTGGCAAGTGGAAAAACTGACAATCGCTCTTTACTCGCATCTGTAGTTCTAAGCTTAAAATGTTTATTGCTATTTACAATGTTTACAATTTAAAAAGACAAAGTATATTTACTGAAACAACTCGGCATCCATTGCAATGCTGGAACAGTCTTGCTGTTGTTGGTATTTACAGCTGGCTCATACTTGTGAAGGTAAGTTTATTCTTTTAATATGCAGAACAAGAACTCAAAGACCATCTGAGCCGAGAGGGTTTATGAGGTGTGTGCAGAAGATGTGATGCAGACAATAACTGGTGCTGGCCATGTTCCCTTTGCTGTGGACCCTGCTGCTGTACCCCTCCTCAGCTGGGGTGTCTCCCCCTGGCTGAGCACAGCAGGACCCACAGCCTCTCAGCCAGCACCCGTGTTGGGGCATCTCAAGGTTTTTACTGATTCTGAGGTTTTAAATACATCTTGTATGTCACTAACACAAATAGTTATGCTTTATGTTGAGTAACTGAGTTGCAAAACCTGCTTTTTTGAGTATGGGATTGATATTTCTTCATGTCTCAGTTATGTTTTTTTACACCAGATACGCAGGCTATATATCAGAATCTGCTGTGTGGGATAATTTTTACACTGCTGGAAGAAAACGTGGTTGAATGTGAATCAACATGGAAAACACGCACCAGGTTGAGAGTAACGTAGAGCGTGCTGAAGGGAAGCGGCGTTAAACGATCTGCGTATCTAGATGCAAATATCCATTTTTACAATTCTTTTTTTTCAGTTGCCCCCACAATTCAGGAACTTAAATCCAGCGGTGTGATGCTTGGAGGGAACGGACTGATACGGTGCGAAGGTGCAGGAGTTCCTGCCCCAGTCTTTGAGTGGTACAAAGGAGAGAGGAAGTAAGTAGCCGGCGCTCGCCGACCCACTCGTGCTGCTGGGGATGCTGCCCACCCAGGGGGACCCAGGTGGAAGAGAGAGGACACCGCCGGGCTGGGTTTGTCCCCCAGGATGACAAGTCCAGCAGGCTGTCCTGAAATCAATGCCGAGCTTTAAGCAGCAGGTTTTTGGAGGTGTCGGCTACCAACAGCCCTACTGCGTGCCTTTTGGGGTTGTTTCTTAGTTTCCTTGTGGTCTTAGTTTCTGTGCTCAGAAGTGAGGCGTAATCAGGCTGTCTGTGGCTGGGCTGTGAGAGTGATAATTGTGATAATGAGCCTACCATTTAAACATGCTTTAGTAATTGCAGCTTTTTAAGTGTAATAACCAGAAAGGTGTTAAAAAGTCTGCTTGAAAGGATTTGGGTTTTTTAAAATAATTTTCATAGGTTTTCCTGCCAAGGGTGTTGGTATGGGAAGGTTGATTCACGAACAAGACTTTCAACCAAAGCTTAATGTGTACAAATTTTCACCCAGTTGTGCCAGGAGTGGTCTAGACCACAGGTTTATAGTCCACAGACTCGAGCTGAGCTGCTGCACATCACAGCATTCAAGAGGGGGTCAGGGTAGCACTCTCTGCTTGAACCCTAAAAACTGTGTGTGCTTTGGTTGTTGAAAAAATAACAGTGAAAGTCAGCTTCGCTTACAGATCATTAGTGCTATGAATAACAGCCATTGCTGTAGGGTCATCTTTAGTTTAAAAGTAGCTCATCGAACAAGTAGATTATGGCTTTTTAATAGGGAATTTTGTTTTATAGCTTTTAGCTTGTCTAAGAGCTTCTTGATTCTGTTAAGTTCACATATTGGTGCAAAAGCAAGTGGATATTGTCCCTTGACTGACCACACACACCTTCTAGCTTCTGGAATTTCCTGGCTTCCAAGTGCTGGATTTCTCAGCTCAAACATCCCCATTAAACCTGGGAGCTGACATGAGAATATTAATGACCATTTTCATAGAAAGCCATCTGTCAGCTCATTCCTCACTGGCCAGCTGCTCCCCTTTAGGAGCATTAGCTGCTCATCTCTGTGAGTTTTCAGAGCAGTCATAACTATTGCACTTTGACCATATCCTAAAGCATTCTTTAAAACAAAATAATTGATCTGTATATAGCAATAAAGGTTTTTATTCTGCTGGAAAAATTAGTCTGCATCCTATTTCCAGAGATGCATAATATATTGTACACGTTACGGGGGGAGTTGCAGCAGAAACATATTTTATGTAGAAAATATTGTAGCGCAGGTTTTAGCACTCTGGATGCAATTAGCCGTTTCCAGCGTGATAATCACCTTTCTATTTATAACATGGACCAATTCCTTTCTTCATGAGCATATTCAGTGCCACAGCAGCAGCAGGAAAGACTAAGCAAAGCATTTCACGACGCCGAACTTGTGCCTTCTGTTTCAGTTGGTGTTACCACCTGAGGCTTGCTGTGAGCTGCAGGAAATGTACTGTCCTGTTGTCTCTTAATGCTCAAATATTATGTTAAATCTAACGGTCCATCATTTTTTGTTAAACTGTTGTTGACAGACGTGCTGGATGTATATGACTGCAAAGGTGCTGGGGAGCTCTGAACCTTCAGCACTTGCAAGAAAGAGGGAAAGACATATATGTGGGTTTGGTTTTTTTTTTTTCCCCCTTTTTTTTACCTCTGGATGATGGAAAGCCAGCACAGAGTGAGCCTCAGACAACTCAGTTGTTGGTTTAATGCAAAACTGAGAAGAGTCAGCTTTCATAGGTAGCTCAAAGTAGCATTTACGTTCTCCTGCAGATAATTTGCAGATGTAGTACAAGACTAAATTTATGTACTTGGGAGTACGCACCCTGCTACATTTTCTGCTAATGGAACAGAGAGAATCCCATTTTCTTCAGTTGGTCTTGGATTGGGACCTTTTTTTATATAGATCTGGATGAACTGTTGAATAAATTAACAGTGGGAGTTAGATCCGAAAGCCGAAGTGTATGTTCAGTGTCTGAAACAAGCCTTTTGGGTCTGTAAACGGTATTGTTGTTACTTAGATTAATGTAAATCCAAGCCCACAGCTTCCAGACTCAAGGGATCTTCTCATCATAAAATAGCCATTAAAACTAAACATAAAAGCATGTGCATACTACATCCAGTTAAAACGACGGGTCTTGGAGGCAGCGAGCTTGCAGGACTAATTCTGCCTAATCACCAAGCTCCCAAGATTTGCTGTTCGTTAACTTTTCTTAGGTGATGGCACACAAGGGTGCTTCTCAATATTCTTCCCTGGCCACGTGCAGGGTGAGGAGCCCAAAGCCCACGGTGGGCTGGCTCGCTTTCCTGGGCAGAGAGCCGGCAGGCTGAATGCCTCCGCTCTCCTCTTGTAGCTGGGGAAAGGCGAGGAGAGGTCTCACGGGCAGGTTTCAGACCATTTAGCACTTTGTCTGTCAGAACCGGTGCCTCAAACCCCACGTGGGAGCTGTCGGGCGCAGACCCCGAGTCTGAGATGGGGAGCATGGGGTGAGCTGGGAAGGGACTGGAAAAGTGGGGAGAAAGTTAGTAAAAGAATCTTAAAATTATAACAGAGTGTGGCTTCTAAAACTGTGAGAATTCCCTGGGGAGAGGAGAATGGCTTCATGGTGCTGACTCCCCGTTTCGGGAATTCACAAGTGTTTGAGTATGTTATGTTGCAGGGTTATGCAGAAATTAGATCTCAGACATTTAAACAGCCACAGGGAAGAAGTCAGGAACTCACCGATCTAAAAATAATAATTCCCTTATCCTTGACAAAGCAAACAAGACTTTACATTTGAAATAACAAAACTCATTTTAACGGTTTAATATATTATAATAACGTGGAAGTATTCAAATATGAAACCAAAGGTAGGTACCCCTCGGGGCTGGCACTGGTGCATGCTCCTCTTTGGATGTATTGGCATAATCTCTGGAATAAAAAGGAGATCAGTCTCCCCTTTATAAGCAGAGGTACAAAGCAGTCAGGTGAAGAAGTGTGTAGGGTGGCTGCGCACAAAACACCGTCCCAGCCCGAGAAGTAACTCGGTAGAACCCAGACAGGCAATAAACGCCGTGTTCGGTCAGTAAGCGATGCAGAGCAACACACGGGAGTCATTAATTTAAAAGTAAAAGCATCTGGTTCTTCCAACTGCGAATGGAAAACCTCAAAACTGCTGAGTTTATACTAACTAGAGCCGACTCCTCCGCCCGTTAATTACGTGGCTGACATCAGCCGCTTCCGAGCAGGGATACTGAGGAAAGGGGACGCTGCCCAAGCTTTGCTGGCAGGAGCGGTGGGAGAGGAGCGAGGGGAAGGGGTCTGAGCTGCCACCCCCAGCGCTCGCCCCTTTGACAGCAGACGGCATCAGGCAGGCACGTTTTTGATCCGAGTGTCACTTCTGACACTCTGTCACAAGGGAGCAGCAGAAACCCTAATACCTCACTGTTTTCAGGCAAAAATGATGAGTTCAACTGTAAAATAGAGATGCTGCAGTTCAGCCTGGAGTTATGGGCCAAAAGGATGGAGGTGGCTTGGAAAAGGCTGGTAGGAATAAGCCGTAGGTGGAAGTGGAGCTATCGCTCTGGTACGCTGAGGTCCCCGGGGAGAGGGGTGGAAGAGGGGACAGGGTTTCAAACCCCAAAAGGCAGTGGGACGGGATGATGGCCATGGCTGCCGGGAAGGAGCATCCCAAGGAAAGCGTCTGACCCGGGCGGGAGCAGGTGCCTGGGTTGTGCAGCTGAGCACCCACCTGCCCTGCCTCCCCCAGCGTCACACCCAACGTCTGTTGCTGCCACGCCGATGACGCTGTCACCAGCCGTGAGCCATGGTGTGATGGCACGGGAGCATCGTCGCACGACGTGCTTTGGAGCAGGGGAAGCTCTTGGGCTTTTCTGCAGGAGAGGTAGAAAGAGGAGGGACAGGCATTGGCAGTTTTAGGAGAAGGTCCACGTGCATGGGCTGAAAGGACGAACTTCTGCCTTTCACAAGTCTGGAGACAAGATGAATCTTCTAACTGCAGTGTTCATCCTAAACCAGGCATTTCAGTCCCATTTTTTCATGTTTCTCACAAAACCACGTGTGCATGGGATGTGCTATGTCCTCTCCCCAATGCAGAGCAGACCAGAGTCCTTTACAGCAAGACAGACTGCACAGGGAGGAGAAACCCTGTGTGTGCAGCAGCATGTAGTGATTGAGTGGGAACAGAGGCACTCGTGTAACGGTGTGTCGTGGTTTAACTCCGGC
>NW_010257052.1:980-9085 GCF_000690775.1 Eurypyga helias | reverse complement strand
TAAATATAAAGATGTATTTTATATAATATATTGTTTATATTTTTGTAAAATTATAAAATTAAAGTGTATAAATTCTCTAAATAATGTGCCTCCTTTGGAATCACTTATTCTTTCTCTCCAAGTCTCAGAATATAGGTTCTCAACATACACAGTGTTAAAACTATTTCATAGAAACTTGAGATAATTTTTATAATCACCAAAGAATCTATCCCTTACTGCAACTGCATCTGACACGTATGAAGACATGTATGATTTTTCTACTTGTGTTGTGTTAAAAAGAGTTCCTATTGGAGTTCCTTTCTGATAATAACTTGAAATTAATCTTTATTGCTCAATAATTCTCTTCCACATGTCTTTATCCACTGTAATTTACAAAGTCATGCTAACTTTCCAACTTTTGATGATTAATATCTACTGTGAATAGATCGTCAGCCCCAGCTGCTTTTCACAGCACCCAGGTGTCCTATATCTTAATCACCAGGCTGGCTATACTTCTGCTTTACTCAAAGCTGTATAAGTAGATTTTTGTGATGCCTGACCATAAGAAGACAAATTCTATGAGTTAGCACTAACCTGTTAAAGATATTTTATTCTGCATATTAACTGAACTAACTTGCATGATACAATTCTGTAGCACACTGAACAATTCCATGAACCATTTCATCATGAATTTCAAAGGGACTGATCACCAAGAATACCATTGAACGTGTTAATATGTGCTCTGCTGCATTTTAAAACCCAGATTCCTTATGAGACCATTTATAGATCATTTACTTGCTTTTAAAAGTTGGTAGGTGGAGGTTTATTATTTCAGACATCAGGTCTTTGGAAGAGGATATTCCTCTACAGATACAAAGATTTGATCATAGAAGTAACTTCCCCATCTTCAGCTAATACACAGAACACCAATACCTGCCTTTTTTGCTGTATCAGGTATTCATTGTGCTGCTACCTAGATTTGTTTTCCCACTATGGTATAGAGCTGGAATTGGGATTTTGGAAGCTTTCTTATCAGGGCACTTATTATAAAATATTCGTTAACATTTTATGGAAAAGATTACTGCTTCACTGATAGCTTTGAGTTGTTCTGTAGTTTGTTGTCATAGAATGGTTTGGGTTGGAAGGGACCTTAAAGATCATCTAGTTCCTACCCCCCTGCCATGGGCCGGGACACCTTCCACTAGGTCAGGTTGCTCAAAGCCTCATCCAGCCTGGCCTTGAACACTTCCAGGGATGGGGCATCCACAGCTTCTCTGGGCAACATGTTCCAGTGCCTCACCACCCTCTCCAGGAAGGATTTCTTCCTGATATCTAATCTAAAGTGGGGACACTTTCAATTTAAACCCGTTACCCCTTGTCCTGTCACTACAGGACCTTGTAAAAAGTCTCCTCCCAACTTCCTTATGGGCCCCTTCAGGTATACTGGAAGGTGCTATAAGGTCTCCCCGGAGCCTTCTCTTCTCCAGGCTGAACACCCCCAACTCTCTCAGCCTGTCCCCATAGCAGAGGTGGTCCAGCCCTCTGAGCATCTTTGTGGCCTCCTCTGGACTCGCTTCACCCAGTTTATATCCTTCTTATGTTGTGGGTTCCACAGCTGGATGCAGTACTCCAGCTGGGATCTCACAAGAGCAGAGTACAGGGGCAGAAGACAAGAAAAGACAAAGAAAAAAGCAGGGAAGGAAAAGCAGGATTTTCCATGGAACAATGCTTCATAATTTTCTAGATATGTTATTGATACAGGTCTTGAAGTCCAAGACAACTAACATGTAACACGCATTGACTAGTAATGACTACATGGAGAATTTACTACTTCAGGGAAAAAAGTTACATACTTGAATACATCTAGAGATCAATGCTACCAGACTTTTAAATACCTATTAGTGTGATTTTTTTTTTTATTTTTGTCGCAGCATTAACTTCAAGAGGTCGGTATTTCTTATTCTACCATTTAGTCCCTCCAGCAATGACATTTCAAAACTTCCACCCACACGTCAGGCACTAGGAGAGGAAGGACAGAAACCTGTGATGTGGAGGAAGAGCACCTCACCTCTCTTAGGCATACCAAAAGACATGCTGATAACCCATACTAGAAATACATTTTGACATGATTCTCATGTGAAGAGACTTAATTAAGGAAACACACATGTTGGTACATGTCTTCAAGCCAAAATTGGAATTAACATTGACGATCAAAAATATTGTGGTACTTTAAAGAAAATATCCATGGTACTGAAAATATCTCTGCTTCAATTATTTTCTCAGACTTTATCTCCTTAAATGCATGAGTCTTTTCTATTATTTTCTATGTCTTTTATTGTCCTTTCTTATGGACACGTACTTGTGCATGCACGCACACACACACACACACTGGGTCTATGATGCTGCGATTTTTATCTCTATATATGCTGGTTTAAAAGGTCAGTAAAATATCATTTTAGAAATAACAGTGTATAGTTGCTAAAAACATATCCCATGAACTAGCACTTGTAAAAATCCTGCCACTTAGATGTAGGCTTGCAGATATTTTTGTTTAATTGTATATGATTTGTATAAGAAGTAAAATTAGCAACGACAACTGGACAAAGAAAGGACAAAAGCTACTTGTCTGTATAACACTGGATAATTGTTCCTCGATATTTCACATTTAGATGGTTTGATTGCTTGATGATTATGCATTTGAATAAACTTTGTCTAGAAATGTGGCCTTAAAATAAAATCAGAATTTCTGAAGGCAAAAGATCTTTGCCTGTCAATCTAACATTTTATTGCAAGTTTTCCTCTCACAGAGGGAATGAAATTATACTCTCACTCCATGTTCACTGCCTGGCAGAAAGAAGAAATCACAGTAGTAATAAAGAATGAAATTACCTTCAGGTCCATATTACAAGCAGACCACCACCTAAGTTCCAGATTATAGGTAGTATTTAGCTGTTCAAGTCCACCTAAAGCTGAAAGAAAGGAACCTGTACTCTGAAACAAGGCCAGCAAATAAGACATAATTGCCATTTATTACCCAGTGAAAAAGAAAAGGAATTTCAATGGCAAAACACCACTGAAGCAGCTGATACAGCAAAGGACAGTTGGTCCTACTTTGATTAGCATCTTGTGAACCAATCAGCCTCCCCATAAAGATCTAAATGTGCTCTGAAGAATTGTTTACATGTGTTTGGAACAAACAACCTGCACCTTGTAAACAGCTGACATCTGCTCAGGATCACATGGAAGCTGTGCTGGTTTTTGTCAGGACAGAGTTAATTTTCTTCACAGTAGCTGGAATGAGACTGTGATTTGGATTTGCACTGAGAATGGTACTGATAACACTGGTAAATTCAGTTGTTACTGAGGCATGCTTGCACCAATTCCAGGACTTTTTCAACTTCTGATTCTGCACCTGTGTTCCCAACTTTCTCGTTAAAAGCAGCAAGGAGGGACACACAGCTCAGGCAGTTGACTCAATCTAACCGAAGGGGTATTTCATTACATAGCACATCATGCTCAGTATATAAAACTGGGGTATGCTGGGGGACCATAGTTGATGTTTGGTAGTTAGGTAGTTGGTAGGTCAGTTGGTTCTCTCGGTTGCTCTCTCACTCATGGGGCTCACTTGGATCCTGCTGTGATCACTCTTGGGCTCTGGCTCTGACATTGCTACTCAAGACCTGGCTGGGTATCAGTCAGTGAGTGGTCAGCAACTTCATAATTTTTTTTGTTTTCAATTATTTTCATCACATATTATTAGTAGTATTGTTAGTATAATTAGTATTACTAGTTTATTAATTTATATTCAATTATTAATTTGTTGTTATCTCAACACATGAACTTCCTTGTCTCTTCTGATTGTCCTCCGATTGTCCTCCTCCACTGGAGGGGATGGGAGATGAGTGAGCCTCTGTGTACTACTTAATTGTTAGCTGGGGTTAAACCATGACAAAGAAAAGCATACTTCCTTTAAATTTAAAACTATTACTTCAGGAATCAAAAAGGCAAATAACAACTGAAGAGTGTCAATTCAGAATTATGATAAAAATACTTTGTAAAAGAACAGCTAAATCCTTACCTTATGTAAAGGATTATAGCATACACAAAAGGGAAAGTCTGTTTATATTTTTAGTTATCAGCTGGAACCAGCTTTGGAAAGCAAAAAAATTAATAATAACTACTTCTTAAAATTTTATTTGTTGTCACAAGTATTAGGTTGTCAGAGTTTTGCATGCTCAATATTACTTTTCTTCCAGAAAACTTGCTGGAATCAAACTTTCTGAAGGCAATTATTTTGCATATAAGCCTGGATTAACGGGTTTTCTTAGAGCAGATATGGATCTTGTGGAAGTCCTATTCTGATGACTGATAATTCACGACACATGCTCTATTGAACCATGCAGTAACATATGTTTGATCTGCATTAAACACGGACATATAATCATGTCAATGATTATACTAGTGAGAAGTTTTCATATTGGACTTTTCCTGGCTGCAGGAAGGCAGGCAATGCTAAATAAACATATAGCATATATCGGACTATAGCTGATTGGTTCTTTACATGCAGAGGCTATAGTGCTTTGATGAAGGTGTAGCTAGCTTTAAAGTATTACCAAGTTACAGCTGCAGTAAGTACATCTTAATGCTCCAGCTTGCTTAAATAAGAACCTTGACCCAAATTGCAGTTCTTAAATTGTACCCACTGTACATCCATTAACTTGTACTGTGACTGAAGGCTGGGTCAAGCCTGGGTATAGCTTACCTAGAGAAACATGGACATGACTGGAATAGTGTCTTAAACTTGAGCTAATCCCCTTTGGGAATTATGGATATGGTATCAGCTAGCGTTCTTCAAGTCCTTACTTGGTGATCAAAGCTTCTCCATTGCACTGCACTGTACTGCCATGTCTTTGCAGTGCCCTGCGAAAAATAATGCAGTCTAGGTTCTGTACTTCTAATTGTTAGGCCAGGTCTCCATGACTAATAGGAGGAATGTTATCTGATACAAAATACAATTTGAAATTTTTTAGTGATGAGGCATGTTTTTGTGCCCCAACAGACACCTCTCTATTGAGTCCATGTCACTGAGCTTAACATTTGCATTATAGTCTAACTGTTCAATATCAGAATAAGATTTTGAAGACTGTCTGCTCTGAAATGAAAGACTTTATTATCCTTCCTATTAAAAGTCTGGCAAATTTCCACAGAGATCCTGATGGTTCATGATAACGAAACTGAAAGGAAGAGTAAAGAAATCAAGGCATTAGGAAAATATCTTCCTCTGGCCTGATCTGCAGTCCCCTTCTGTGTTTAAACCTGGAAGGGTCACATGGGAGCCTGAGCACCTACCAGAGCACATTACTAGCTCATGCATGGCATTAAGGAAAACAGTATAAGGACCGCGGAGGAAGATGGACAGCCAAATGTAGTAATAGGAAGGGAGGGGAGAAGGGGTGAATGAGTGAGGAGACTGTGGATAGGAATAAGGTTTGAAGATCAAGAGAAATGTTAGTGTATCTGACTTCTGGCAATGTTCTTCCAATAATAGGATCAGGTTTGACAGCTGGCATTTTTGGGGTTGGTATAAATGAATGTCATTACTCTTCACTGTTCAGCCCAGCCATTCTCCCCAGAGCACTATGGAAGTGCTCAGAGACCTCTGCCTGGCTGTAAGCCACCTCAGTGAACAATCCTTAGTCGCCTTCAAGGGTAAGGGTCCAGCTCTAGGACCTTTGATGCTTGATATTGTCCTGCAAGGACTCCAAGGCTTTGACAGTGAGAGGTACAGTAGGAAAAAGAGGCCAGCCTCTCAGACAGGAGCATCTTCTGGTGCACAGTGTAGAGATTAAAATGCAAATGCTCTAAAGGAGAGTTGGCAGCAGCAGAAGACACCATTCACAAACAGCCAGGCCAGTTTGGATATTTTGGACTTTGTAAACAAGTTCCTTGCATGCAGTATTGTGGTTTAACCCTGTCAGGAAATTAAGCACCACCAGTCGCTCTACCACTCCACCCCCCCTCCACTCCCAGTGAGGAAGGGTTGGAGGAAAAACAAGGGAGGCTCGTAGAAGTTGAGATAAGAACTATTGAATTATATAAATGAAACTTATGGAGTTACTAACAATGCTATTGCTAATAAGTAATTAAAAGAACAGAAAAAGAGAACAAATGATACAGGATCTCACCACCCGTGGTCAGACACAGCCTGGTTCCAAGACAGCAAGCAAAAATAAATCCAAAGCCCCGAGGAAAAAAAAACCACTCCCTGAGCCCAGGAGCTGAGAGCAGTGGAAAAGAAAACCTCCAACTGTCCCTCCCCACAGTCCCTGAGCAATTTGTCTGACAAAAGACGTTGTCTGCTAATCACCCCACACGAGGTCCGGATAAAGACCGTGCTGCTGAGAGGGAAAAAACAAACCACTCTGCTGGGAAAACAGTGCTGTTGGCTGGAAACTCTGGGGCACACACCTCCCACACACCACCCCCACTTCTGGGTCCAGTCTTTGCAAGCTTCCTCCCAGCCCACTCGCAGTGCCGCTGATATGGGGGTGCAGTGACCACTCAGCTTGATATATTATGGAAGGAAACAAAATCTTATAGACTGCCCTAGGAGAGCAGCTCGTCGCTGTCTGGGACCAGGGCATTATCGACCCCTTGTTTCATACCATTTACTTCATGCTTACATCCCATGCTATTCCAATCCATAGCCCACCCCCTTTCCTATTCCATCCTATCCCACACACAGATATCATTCCTTTACTCTATGACTATCTTGGCAAAATGTCCATTCATCCATGACTTCAGGTTCCATCAGACATGGGGGTCATTCAGGACAGGAAAGGTGGAAGGGTTGCGTGGGACCGTTTGGCATTGAAGCCAGTTCAGGCCAGATCACTGCTGCACTTCTGGTAAGGCTGGAGACCTCTGTAGAGGTGCTTTCTGCCATAGTGATTACCTGTAACATAAAGCTCAGAATAGGAGTTAGTGGCAGCAATTTATGTCCCTCATGCACTGTAACTCATGGGCTATTTTCTCCCAGAATCAAATCCCCCTGAGGCACACATTGGACTTCCCCATCTTCTCTCATTACCCACCATGTGTACTCAGGTCCTTGAGCACTGTTTTCTGGGTTTGCCTTTGCCCGAGGTGGGAGTAACCCAAACTGTTTTCCCCAGCATAGTTCTAGCATGTACTACAGGGACTTTATCTCCTTCTACAGTCCATAGAAGGTTTGAGTGTGTGGGGCCAGCTTGACTGATGGATCCCCTGGTATTAACCAACCAATTGGCCTTTCCCAAGCTGACATTCCAGTTCTTGAGTGTTCCATCCTTCCATTGCTCTCAGGGCTGTCTTCAACAGCCCATTGCACCGCTCGACCTGCCCAAAGGCGGGTGCGTGGTAGGGGATGTGATACACCCACTCAATGCCATGTTCTTCAGCCCAAGTGTCTATGAGGCTGTTTCAGAAATGAGTCCTATTATCTGATTTTTCGTGGGTGTCGTGTTGCCACAGGACTTGACTTTCAAGGCCCAAGATGGTATTTTGGGCAGTGGCATGAGACACAGAATATGTTTCTAGCCACCCGTGGTTGTCTCCACCATTGCGAGCACATGGCACATGCCCTGATGGGTTTTGGGGAGGGTGAGGTAGTCAACCTGTCAGGCCTCCCCAATACTTATATTTCAACCACTGTCCCCCGTACCAAAGAGGCTTTACCCTCTGGGCTTGTTTGATGGCAGCACATGTCTCACATTCATGAATGACCTGCGCAATAGCATCCATGGTCAAGTCCACCCCTTGGTCACGAGCCCATCTGTACGTGGCATCTCTCCCTTGGTGGCCCGAGGTGTCATGGGCCCACCGAGCCATAAACAGCTCACCTTTGTGTGGTCAGTCCAGATCCACCTGAGCCACTGCAATCTCAGCAGTTTGATCCACCTGCTGATTGTACCAATGTTCTTCAGTAGCTCAGCTTTTGGGCATGTGGACATCAACATGATGCACTTTGACAACCAGGATTTCTAGATGGGAAGCAATGCCCTGCCTTAGTGCGGCAACCCAGATGGGTTTGACTCAGTGCTGCCAGTTGTTCTGTTTCCACTGCTGTAGCCAACCCCACAGGGCCT
>NW_010257052.1:0-814 GCF_000690775.1 Eurypyga helias | reverse complement strand
GCAGCAAGCCCCATCCGTAAACAGGGCATGTTGCTTCTCATTTTCTGCTAACTGATTGTACAAAGAGGCTTCTTTAGCCCATGTCACCTCCTTCTCCAGTGACATTCCAAAATCTTTGCCCTCCAGCCAGTCCATGGTCATTTCTAAGATTTCTGGATGACTGGGATTCCCTATGCGGGATCACTGTGTTTTCAGGGCAACCCACTTACTCCATGTAGCATCAGTGGCATGATGAGTAGAAGAGACTCTGCCTTTGAACATCCAGCCCAGCACTGGCAGTCGAGGTGCCAGGAGGAGCTGTGCTTCAGTTCCAACCCCTTCTGAGGCAGATTGAATTCCTTCATAAGCTGCCAGTATCTCTTTTTCAGTTGGAGTAGAGTGATCCTTATATTGTCTGTATCCCCAGTTCCAAATTCCTAGGGGTCGACCTCGGGTTCTTTCTGCCAGAGACTCCAGGTAGGGCCATTCTCCCCGGCTGCGGTGTAGAGCACATTCTTTACCTCTGGCCCTGTCCGGACTGCTCCGAGGGCTACTGCATGCACGATCTCCTGCTTGATCTGTTCAAAGGCTTGTCGCTGCTCAGGGCTCCATTTGAAATCATTTCTCTTATGAGTCACTGCATAGAGAGGGCTTACAATCTGACTGTAATTTGGAACATACAGCTGCCAGAAACCCAAAATGTCTAGGAAAGCTTGTGTTTCCTTTCTACTCTTTGGTGGGAACATAGTTGTGATTTTGTTAATCACGTCCATCAGGCTCTGGCGACGTCAATCTTGCCATTGCACACCCAAGGAACTGGATCTCCTGTGCAGGT
>NW_010257051.1:4444-15398 GCF_000690775.1 Eurypyga helias | reverse complement strand
GGTTTAAATTGAAAGCTGGGAGGTTTGGATTGGATATCAGGAAGAAGTTCTTCCCAGAGAGGGTGGTGAGGCACTGGAACAGGTTGCCCAGAGAAGCTGTGGATGCCCCATCCCTGTCTTTCTTCAAGGCCAGGCTGGATGTGGCTTTGAGCAACCTGGTCTAGTGGAAGGTGTCCCTGCCCATGGCAGGTGGGTTGGAACTAGATGACCTTTAAGGTCCCTTCCAACCCAAACCATTCTATGATTCTAAAATGTGCACCCATGTACTGACACACTGCTTTTATTTCTGGTGTTTTAGTTTAGATGGGAAGGTATAAGTTTTTAAAGAAGCAGAATTTCCAGAAATGGTTAATAAATTTTCCTTAGCACTAAGGTAGATTAAGGCAGTTTAATAATTGTACCGGTTTTTATTAAAAAATAAAAAAGTAAAAATCCTACACTGCTGATAAAATGTCTCAGTGTTTTGAACACTGTTGAAGGCTGTTCATGCTCAGATACTAAGAGTAGAATAAGTATATGAGATGTCCTATTCTGCACCATGTAACAAGTTAAAATATATTACATTAAAACAAAATTGATCCCAATCTTCACTATCAGCCACAAATAGTTGCATGAGCCCAACCACAGTCCTGGCTGTGAAGTTTACATCAAGCAGATTGCATATATCATTTTCGAAGATGAGAGATTAAACTAAATGTTGGGTTTCATGCCTTAATTGTACCCATACCTAGTTTATCACTGAAATCTGACAGAGGAAATTTAAGTACTGAAGGTTAGGTCTGAAAGGTAACGTTATTATTCACAGCTCTTAAAATGAATGCTGTTCACAATGACTTGGTATCCATGGACACAAATAATTCATCTGGAAGTTATCTGGAAAATGGAAGATTACATCTAGGAATTTTTTCTTGTGTTATTTATTCATTGGGAGGTAAAGGTGTATCTCCTAAAAATTCGAGTTTGACATACAGCTGACTGTGAAAGAGTCAAATACATAACTAACTGATTTAATCCCTTCATTGACATACAATGCTACTTAAGTGGTTTTGCAATACTAAGGAATGTTAATTGGTCACTATCTGCCAGTTGCAAGGTAATATATTTTGTAAAATGATAATGTAATTTCATGGTTTTTAAAAATTCCTGTTTTGAGATGAAGAGTAAAGAAATATCAGTATTGAACATGTAAAGTTACAGCTGAAAAATAGTTTACTTCGGAAGATGTGAGTTGCTTACTAAATTGATGGTTATTTTATGTGTTGATAAGAATTTGACAGAAAATTAGGATGATGTTTTTAGGTGTGGTTTATTGCCATGCTCAGTGTTGAAGATATGCAGATGGAGCTCAGTTCAAATATAAATTCAATATTTTTGTTACCAGAATTTGATCAAAAATGTCTATTTGTTCATATATCTCCTGAAGGAATTAAAAAAAAAAAAAAGAACAGTGCTTAGTCTATATCCAAATTTTATTAGCAAAGGCACCTCTTTAATTTAAAAGGACAGTTTTCGAAACTCATTATTATTATGACAGTGATTGGATAAAATCCCCAGAAAACCCAGATGGGTGAACAGTGGCAACTGTTAATATTTTCTAAAATTTTTATTGCCTGAGGTTCCATAACACCTGTTATATAGGGGTTAAAGCTCATGAATGACTGTTTGGAAATAAATGTATACTAGAGGAATGTTGTCAACCTGAATTTTAAGGCAATAATGTTGAAGTTTAGCATAAGATAGCATTTTCCCATTCTCTGTGACCCCTTACTTACATAGATAAGGCAGCACAAGGTTCCTGCCAACTTGTTAGGATGTTGAGAATATTTTGTGATATGTATAATTTGCACAGTATGCCAAATAATTATTATTAACATTTTCAAAACAAGTCAAGGAACTTCAGCATCACACAGTATAAATGTGAAAAGTTCCTTCTTCCTTTTTTTTCTTTTTTTTTTTAATTTGACCCCCACTTTTGATTTTCAAACATAAAGTTACTAAAAGTGTGTTCAAATAGCTCCCTGGTTCTGGCTTATACGAAACAAAATGGAAAAAAAAAAACTAAAGCAACAACCAAAAAACCCTATAAAATTAAGTTACCTTTGCACCTGTCAGTCCTCCAAGCTGTATTATGGAAAGAATTTTAGCCACAAATAGAATAAAAATCAGTAATTTTAATATTATCACTCCTACAAGTTATCACAAAACACTTTACATAGTGTCAATCACAAGCTGCAGAGTACATTAAGTTTTTAAGCTAAAGTTTACATCAAGAAACTGGTTCAATGCATATGTGAAAATTAGAGAATCTCACATTCACTGTCTGTCGCTTGCTATAGGACCTTGTACTTAAAAATAAGTCATTGCTTTGCAATGACTGGGAGCTGAGTTTAGATGGAATAGCAATGAATTATTTTAGGGATCTAAAAGAAAAAGAAATGAGATTTGGAGGAGGGCAGAATAGGAAAATATGTACTCTTACATACGTGCATAGGTTTGCAATGTATCATTGGCTTGTGCTTCTGCAACTGGGAGTAATTTTTGTATGAAAATAAACCAGCTTAAAGTAATAATGAATTCAACAAATAATGACGAACTCTTGCAGATGACTGGACTTCATGCTTCAGGCATAAGTTTGAACTCAGAGAAAAAGAGATTAGTTTTTTTTTTTTATTGTTGAATTTTTCCTGCAATGCATGAGGACAACAGAAAAATAAACAAGCAGGACTGTACCTTTCTAGGAACAACTCCAGTGTACTTGCTTGAAAGAGCATGAGGGAACTGCATCTTTGGGGAGAGTGGAGTGGAGGGGGAGGGGAGGATACTAAGTAGCTTCACAGGCATTTATGAAACAATTAAAAAAAAGCATTCTGGAAATAACTAGGCCAGAATCTGGGTAAACATGCCAAAGAACAAAGGAAAAAATACTTTCAACTATAAATTATGACAGCTTCAAATTTGCCAAAGGAGTTTGTATGTAATATTATTTAAAATATTATTTTTCACATAATTATACAAATATTAGGGGACTGGAGCATCCCTCATACAAGGAGAGGCTGAGAGCTGGGACTGTTTAGCCTGCAGGACAGAAGGTTCAGGGGCACCTTATCAATGTGTACAAATGCCTAATGGGGCTAGTACAGAACACAGTCTCATACTCTTTTTAAGAGATGTCCCCATGAAAGGATGAGAGACAATGGACATAAACTGAAATATAGGAAATTTTATTTAAACAAAAGAAAAAACCTAATTTAATGTAAGGGCATTTGAACACTGGAACAGGTTGTCTAGGCCGGATGTGGAGCCTCCATCCTTGGAACCATTGAAAACTTGACTGGACCCTGAGCAACCTTCCTTTGAGCAGGTTGACCTTTTCTATTACTGCATTCTAAGGAAAAAATTGTTCTGACATAAAAATATAGAATTGATCAGTCTCCATTTGTGATACTTACCAGTTAGGTGAGTTGCTTACATTCTTTATTTTTCTTTCTTAAAACTGGCCCTATCCTGCCAGTGACAGCAATGATAATGTATTGCTGTTTAAGCCCATCTGGCAACTGAGCACTATGAAGAAGCTCACTCACTCCTTCTCCTGGTGGAATGGGGAGGAGAAGATACAAGGAGAGGATCACGGGTCAAGGCAAGGACAGGGAGGGATCACTCACCCGTTATGGTCACAGGAAAAACAGGTTTGACTTGGTGGAAAAATCAATTAAATTAATTACCAACAAATCAGAGTAGGGTAATGAGAAAGGAAGCAAGATCTTTAAAAAAAAAAAAACCCTTTCCCCACCTTTCCCTTCTTCCTGGGATAGGCTTTGCTCCCCATTTCTCTAACTCACCCTCACCTCCCACCTCCCCCCGCCTTCCCCCGCCAAGTGGTGCAGGAAAACAGTGAATGGAGGTTGTGGTCAGTTCATCATACGTTATCTCTGATTATCTCTGCTGCTCCTTCCTCCTCAGGGAGAGGGATCCTCACACTCTGCCCCTGACCCAGTGTGGGGTCCCTCCCATGGGAGAAAGTCCTTCAGAAACTTCTCCACTGTGCGTCCTTTCCATGGACTACAGTCCTTCATGGTTCAGCATAGGACCCTTCTGTGGGCATGCAGTCCTTCAGTAACGGACTGCTCCAGTGTCGATTTCCCATGGAGTCATGGGCTCCTTTGGGCATCCCCCCCGGTCTGGTGTGGGGCCCTCTTCAGCCAGCAGGTGGGTCTCTGCTCCCCCATGACCCTCCATGGTTACAGGGGCACAGCCTGCCCTCTCACCATGGGTGGTAGGGGAACCCGGACTCCAGGTACATCATCCCTTCTTTCCTGCACTGACCCTAGTGTCTATGTTGTGGTTTTCCTGTCATCCCATTCCTCTGCCCTCCACAGCTGTCTTTGGTTTTCCACCCTTAAGTATGTTTATCACAGTGGTGCTAATTGTCTTGGCCATGGACAGAGGTGAGTCTGACTTGAAGTTAAGGAAGCTTCTAGCAGCTTCTCACAGGAGCCATCCCTGTAGCTTCTCCCCTGCTACTGAAAACCCCATCACAAAAACCCAATATACAATGAATTTGACACGTCTTTTGATTTACTCTATCAATAAGCATGCACAAAATATTGTTGTCTCTGCACAATAAACTGTATCTCAGTTGGGAGCTTTTGTATGTCTAAACCATTATGGGCTAAGTGAGCCCACTGACTGTCAGAAAGGAAGTGCTCTCCTGGAGATAGTTTTCTGCTGGGCACAATCATCCTATGAACATGCTGTTCAGCAAAATTGTAGCTTCACACACATATGAAAAAAAGTCGTATCTCCTTCAATAAAGATGTCCATCTTTTCGACTGAAAGAGAGGAGTAGTTGTCCTGACAATCTGCTAAACTATGATCAAAGGTAAGAATTAATTGACTAATAGGAATATCAACCAACCAACACTATATATAAATTGTGATGTGTGAATGTTTTTTAAATACCTGAAGCTGACTTTGTTTTCAGTGTTTATGCACGTCAGTTTTTATCACTGTTCAATCTTATTTCAAGAACACATTTGTACTAAAGAAAGCATTTATCAGCATCTGAATAAGTTTGGCCTTCACACATCAGAAGAGTAAGTTATAAGATTGAGAAAGTATAGACTAGTAATCTAGAAGAGGAAAACATAATATTCAGATGTAAGAAATGCTTCTGTTTGACACAGACTCAGAGAGAGTGAAAATAGAGATTCCAGTCATCCTGGAGACATAAACCTAATTTAGATGCTTTAGCAGGCCTATATTCGTATGTATGTAAATGTATGGTAGGAAACCCCATATTCCTTCACATGGTATTTTGCCTTGTATATCTCTAAAGGAGTTCTTTATTCCATCGTTTTGCAGGTCAGTGCGTGGCCTCAGTGTGTTTTTTGTCACAGAGGAATGCACATATCAAGTATATGTTCAAAATTCAAGGTAAAGTTTAGTAGAAAAGACACCCAGCATGTAAATGTTTATTGTTTTGTTTTTACAATAGTCACTTGTGAAGGTCAGCTAACACTGGCACTAGAAAACAATTCCTGTTTCCTGGCACAGGAGATAGTTCAGAGCAGAGAATGGTACCGCTGAGCAGTATGTCCAAAGTCATGTATTTTTTTTACACTGCTGTTCTTTCTCATATACAGGTGTCAGTATAGGCTCATTTACCTGCTCTTCCCATACCTTCATCACTCTGGATACAAACCATGGTGTCCTATTCTGAAAAAAATACTACCCCTGAAAACTGAAGAACCTCACCCTCCTAATTTTTCTCAGCTTGCTCTGGGGATCTGGCACTAATGACAAACGGCATGGGAAGAAGACTGAACTCCTGGCCTTCATCTGAAGGATGACCTCTCAGGAACACAGGCAGTTTGTTCCAGCGGATCTCCCATTGACACTTGCACAGAGGTAGCCTACTACATGAAAATGGAGAGCTACAGATCCCTGGTTATACTCAAGAGGCTTAAAGCGGTCTGCTGAAGGGTCAGGCTCTGACATGGCTGATCCTGTGTAAATTGGAATAGTTGGCACAAGTGCTGCAAATTGCAAAGGAGGCTCAGCTGGAGGGCTAGAAGCCCCTGATTGATCACAGCCTTGCAGCGGCTCACTTTCTTAAATTCTCCTCTCTTCTTGGATTAACATTGTCCTGAAAAACCACTTAATCTCCAAAGGATGAAAGGGAATGTGTTGGTAAACAGCTATTTTCTGCACTGGGATTACCATCACCCATATTGTTGAGCCTGGCAGTGTTATAAGCACGTGGATCTGGTAAGAGAAAAATACTTTTGAAACATGCTTTTGGGGAAGTGGGCTAAATCAAAAAGGTGATACCTGCAAGCTTTCTTCACAAAATGTTTTTTAAAGATAAACTTAATCTTGATGCAATTTCAGTTATAGCAATGGAATTGTATTAAATGTAAGTTTGATTTATTATAGCTTAAAAGGTGGTTTCCAGAGGATGGAAGAGTTATTTTTCACTGAAAAAGCAAGAATTTTATATTTTATCTGAATGATGTAATGACTGACTTAACTACAGACTGAGAAAATGATCTATGTTGGCTGTGACCCAGGCAGGTTACTCTCTGTTAATTTAAAAAAAAAAAATTAATGCTAAAATAGATCTTTTTCAGTTGGTTTTATATTGTAGAACTGTATTGAGTATCCTGTAAGTGCCTATTCATTGCATTTACTGTCAAGTGTTTCACGTGAATAATTTACAGCAAATGATCTTCCAAAAATCAATAGCAGACTTCTGAATTTGGAAAGCAATTGGATATGCACAAGTAAGGCTTTTATATTAATTAGAAATAGATTTTACTTTTCTCTTGTAGGAGGGAAAAAAAAAAACCCCACACAAGCCCAACAACAACAAAAACCAGGAAAGACAAAAAATCTTTCAGAGTCTTAGTAATTATAAGTACTTATTAGTTATTTACTAAAACATAGTGTGCTGTCTTTAGAAGAAGACTGCAGTCCTGGCCTTTATTTGAAGGAAGATGTCTCAGGAGCACGGGCAATTGATGTTCTTATGAGGATGGCCAGGACTGGCGAATAGGAGTTTTGAGAGTCCTTTGTTCTGGTCTTACAATGACTTCTACTTGGAACAGAATCAGTCTACAGGGCACGGATAAAATGTTCAAGTACAATACTTCTTTTACATAACAAAAAGTAAAGTATTTATTTAATGTGCAAATAAACACTCATGGCCATGGACTAGAAAGCAGGAGAGCTATGTCTTGTAACAGTATTGTCTATGGGGTATCTCTCGGTAACACTGCAGCAGTATGTAATGCATTTTAAAAGGTTATATGTTGCTTCTTTACTCATTTTTGTATGTTTAAATAATATTTTGGAGTACGTATTATTTTTTTTCTTCTCTGTGCTCAAAGCATTTCTAGTATTATTCACCCCAGCTATTGTTGGTGATATCTAAATGAGTTTGTGCACTAGACCTCTGATGTCTGCACTGCTCACTGGTTTTCTCTCTCTGTCAGACAGAGCTCTCCAACACCAGCCAAGGAAGCCTCATATTCTCTCTCCTCCGTACTTGCCTGCCCTGTGGTGTGACACATTCACCAGTTTCATGTTGTGAAACTGTTTCCAGAAACAGCTTGTGTAACCCTCACATTATTTCATGTACCTTAAATTAAATACACACACACACAAACGTAGTGAAAATGATTATCACATCCTAGGAGTATTGCAGAAAACCAGGTGTTAGATAGGTGAAATGCCACTTTGTCCTTGGAGCCCAAGGCTCCCAGCCATGGGTGTATGCTGGCTTTTTTTTTAACATAAATCATGTAATCATTGGTGCCTTCAGGCACTTGTGGGGGAGACACCCACAAAAAAACCCTCCTTTTCTTTTTTTTTTTCTCCCCTGTGCTTAAACTTTGTGGGAAAATACCAGCCTGAGGAAAACCTTTCAGTTTAGAGAATGGTGCCCAGATCTCACACAGCATACAGTACTTATAAAATAATTGAACCCTTCAAAACATACACACCCCCAGCCACATCACACTGTGAAGTTCATTGAGTTTACTGAGCGAGGGAGACTATGTCAGGGAGAACTTTGTGCACACTCAAACACACACAGAACATTAATGAGGCTCCCCACCCCCCAGTTATCACTCCCCTGTACCAGCACAGCCAAGTGTGATGAATTCAATGTTCCATCTTATGTTGACATTGGGTTCTGGTGTAGCAGCTCGGCATCACCATGGATGTTTGCCCTTTGGGCTCACTGTTTCTGAATGGTGTCAGGTAGCCAAGGAACCACATCTGTCCTGCTTTCTCTCACTGAAAGTCTCTATGGCAAAATGTCACTGTAGGCCTATAATCAGCCCACACTGATATCATGGCATACCTTTCCAGCAGGCTCAAGTACTTTTCTCCCATTAGTTATTGAATCATGGTTCATGCCAAAGCTCACAAGGCTACTTGCATTGTACTCAGCTTTTGGCTAGGGCAAGGATTTGATATTTTTATATCTCGCACACATGCAAGGCCTTTTATAAAGACTCTGAGTTAAGATCTGATTCTTTCTTCAGGTTTGTCAAGAATTTGTAAATTCATTGCTTACATGTTGTTTTTCAAGGGAAAAATCCTATACATCATGTAACTTCCTTCCTTCACAATTTCAGGGTGTGGGGAGCAGAAATGATAAAATGTACCTTCTAAGATAAATGTTTTCCATAGACATAAGCATACCGGAGATAAGTGTGAGTAAATGGATGCATGATTTTTGGTGCCTGATAGCTGTTCAGTTTCATGCTTACCAGTTTTGTACCTGCCACCCGACTAGGTATTGAGACGTTGCCATTTTGGAACAGGGGGAAAGGGGAAGAGTTCATGGGGAAGATAAGAATTATATTCAGCCCTTAGATGTAGAGACTGTTCGATATACTGGATAAGGTAGAGGTCATTTTAAGCTAAGCTTCTTTCTTTAGCACTTTGAATACCTATAAATAGGGGAGAATGGCTCTTGTCTGCTATTTTGAGTCTGTTGTGCCAGCCTTAATTATTGCTTTATAAATATGTATTCACCCACACCACACAGGCACTGGTGTTTAAAGTGTATATTCAAGAAAAGGTGAAAAAGAAAGCCTTCAGGTGACTCACAACTATAAAGATGAATAGCCATTTAACATGTTTAGTGATAGGGACCTTACCCCATTCTACCTCAAAGCTCTTTGTTTCTACAGTATGTCTTTAGTGCTTTTTGAATTACAATATAACGTCTCGCAGAAATTAACTGTTGCATCTCGTGTATTATAAGAAGAGAGTGAACTTTCTCCTCTTTGCTTCTACCTTTAGACACTAACAGAATAAAAATCCAATTTAAGCTTTAGTGTGAGAAGGGCCTGGATATCCCTCTGCTTGGAAGGTTTCTTGGTAACAGAGGGTCTCCAACATCATGCTGAAAATTTTAAAGGACAAAGTTTGTTCTGCTCATCCTTTCAGAAGCTACGCTTACGTACCAAGATATCTAAGAAGTAGTTGCCAGTACTTCTGAAGCCATTATTAAGCTGCAACAAATGATTCAGACATTTAATATTTTGCACTGGCCAACTATTTTCCTCAACAGCAACTGAAATCTACTCCCAGAGGTGATTGTTCCCAGCTGTGTAACAACTACCCAGGAATCACATAAGGTCAAAACTAACTATGTGTTCAAAAAAATAACTTCAGCCAACTAGAGGCTCTACAGAATCTGCATTGGATACCTAATTCTTACCAAAATCAATGAGTTGGAAAGAGAAGCTGAAGTGTACCCCCTGTTGGGATAGTACAAATGTGACATCAATAGTAGCACATATAAAAAATCAATTCTACCTCCGTAGTTATAACACTCCCAATTTTCCTTTGAACTTCAAAAGCAAAGAAAATTAAATATAGGAAAAATGTTAACTTATTGCTTACTCTTGTTAAAGCTACCTCTTCGATATTAAGCAGAGTGAGAATTTTGTGTAGCAACTGAAGTTAAATAATTTAGTTTTTAATATGTGAATGAGTGTATTCTTAAAAGAGCATTTTTCTATCTTGAGCCTGCAACGTGAGGGCACGTATTATGCAACCAAATGTCTTTAGCATCTAAGGCTATTCACATTTGAACAAGCACAGTATTGTCGTCGTCTTCAGCGGAGAAGCAGCTGACCCTTCACTGGCGTAGCATTTATTATGCAGGACCTCATTATGTTTCTGTAGACTTGATTAGACTTTCATTTCAAATAATAGAGATACAAAACTTGGGTTTCACATATGAAAAATCCTTCATTAATCCACCCTACTTTTAATTATTCATTTGCTACTTACATAAGTATTTACAGACTAAAAAGCAATGTTTTGGTTGATGCATTATTTCACCCTTTGTGGCAAACTATTCCCCTGAGTCATTCAGTATTAATTCTGACATGCATGAATGAAACAGTTTAAAAAATGATGTAACAACAAAAATAATTAGTACTCTATGCCCCATTTGACTTGTCAAGGTGTCAAAATTTAATCAGTGAATGGAAAAAAGAAACTATTGAGAGGAATTTAACACACAACTGTGAGTCAAATTCATTGTTTTTATTTGTTTCAGTTCGCACTACTCAAACAGCACTAGGAAAAAGAGAGATTTATGAGTGTAAAAATGAATAAAATCAGATATTATAAAGACAGGAATAATGGAGAAGAGATATATTTAGAGGATACTGAAAAATAGATGATGTGTGTATACATGAGGATATAAAAAGGCTGATTCTTTTAAAAGAAATTGATTGAAGTAGAGATGAGTGACTAGTACAGTATTGTAGATGTGATTATTGTGTGATCTATAGAGAAAAGGAATTGGAAAGAAGCAGACAGTCCCAGCAATATTTGAGCTATTGAAAGGTAGCATTTAAAGTCAACTAAATGGAATAGTCTAATAAACCTTCTGTAGAAGCAAAATAAATATATTTTCTTAAGT
>NW_010257051.1:0-4426 GCF_000690775.1 Eurypyga helias | reverse complement strand
GAAAGAAAACAAAACATAAGGTTTCACTGTATGTTTAAACAGAAGCTAGAATTCAGTGGGTATCTCCACACAGAATTTGAAAATTAGAAAGATAGTTCTTCTGCAGCTCTGTACAGTCATGTAACGAATTTGACCGTCCTGGAGACTTTTGAAGACCTTCACTTGCCTGTCTTATTGTCATGAAGTTTAAGAAAATGGTGTATAGAAAACTTTCCAGGGCAGAAGTCAACATATGTAGAGGGTTTTTTTTCTGTACATTTCTTAGGTATCAGTGTGTATCCATATACAATGAGAAAATTTCCTGCTGTCTCCTTTCTGTCTTCCCATACCAATATTTTATTTTATATAATCAACTATATGCTTCATTCAGTACTAACAAGATTCTTTAACCAGCTATTAATAGCTTCATTTTTGCCACACTCTAAGTATTGATACTTAAATGACATCAGTGATATTTTATTTACCTGTTGCTCGTTTACTGTACCTTGAATGCAATTGCTTTTTATACCTTTAATTTTCACCTTACGTCTGCATGCACTGGTTTTGAAGAGAAAATAACCACCCTGTATAACTTATTGATGCATACTAATGCAACATCAATGCAAATTCCACAATCGCAGATCCTTGCATGTAGGAATAAATTCATCTCCCTAACAGTCACAACCAGCTATCATAGCTACTGACCGAGTTAAGAAAGCCTGGCAGAGACACAAAATTCTGATTCTTACATTAGACCCTCTTCCATAATAACAAAAAAGTTGTTTTTTTATTTATTCTGAGTAATTCTAAGAAGCAAGTGCAGTTTAATATCTAAATATTATTTATTCCTGTAAAAAATGATGTATTTTTATTTCAATACAATTCTTATTCTGTGGGTAAACATCATCTAATTTCAAAGCTATTCTTATGTTTTGTGATCTGTCATGTAAAATTTTTGTTCAAACATATCTCACATTACATTTGTACAGGAAAATGTGTTTACACAATGATTACTCCTTGTGAATGATTTCAGCAAAAGGAAAAATAGGTATTGTGTTGACATAACTCCACTGAAGTGTGATGATTTGAAACATTTAAAGATGCAACTGGGAGACTGCATTTAAATTCACTTAAAATACAGTCCAATACAGTCTTCAATCTGAAGAATATCAGAAGTATTATATATAGCTTACAAGACAGTATCTTGCATCATTTAACTGCCTACTGATTCCTGACCATATAAATTTCATTCACTACTGAGTTGCAAAAAGACTTGTTTAAAAACGATATTAAGAGCAATTATATGAAATCATGACAACTGGGAGATAATGCTGACATCCACTTAATTGTGTCAGTGCCTTCACACTGCTTTAATACAGGTTGATTCAACTTTTATTTACACTACCCTACTGCCTCTTTCATTTCAGCATGACTTTGTATTGCTGATACATTTTCATATTGTTTCAAAATTAACTTTTCAGAATCTGAATAAATAGGTGCAACCACCTGCACTAGACTTGAGGGGAAAAGTTTGCAAGTAGTTCCATGTTGCCACTACTCCAAAACCAGTGCTTTCCAAAAAATTGTGGGGTGTTATATTTGACAGGAAGATTGAAGCTAGATGTTGCAATGACTACTGGTAGATATTCTACCTCCTAATTTAAGTTTTCAGTAACAAACTATACATTTGGGCTTTTAGGGAACAGGAAGCAGCCAAGAATATATGGGCAGGGATGTGCAGAAAAAGCCTTTCTCCTGCACCTCTCCTACACTCCAGTAGCTGGCTAGACCAGTGCTAGTTATAGTGTTGAGTAATTTAGCCCTAACCATAGGGCTGAGCTGAGCCGTGTTCCAGGGTAAATTTCTCTCCTGTGGAAAATGCTACCTTTTAATTAAGAGGCTTCAGTGTTTGTTGGAGCAAGGATTAGAACCTGTGCGTGAATCAACTTTGCGTTTCTTCACTCTCCTTACTCTTTGTTCTAGTGATTATTTCATTACTTTCTGGTAGGGAAATTAATTAAACGCCATGAGCTGAAGAAATTCAGAGCAAGAGAGATATGTCCCAGACTGTCTGGCAACACTGCAATTAGGACACTCTGCTAAGATGTAAAATATTTTCATCAAAATGCAATCAGATATGGAAGAGGCATTAACTGACACCCAGCTGAGCTGTCAGCTCTGCAGCTGTGCTCTATGGCAGGAATGGACACTTCTCCATGTATTTTTGTGGGGGATTCAGATTCTCTAAACACACCTGTGAGATCCTACCGTGGAAGTCTAATCTGTGAATCCCACTGTCACTGAGATGCAGCATAGACGAAGAGCAGCTTTACTGTAAGCATTGCTCTTCACCCTGAGCAGCAGAAAGGCAGGCATTTCATAGCCTTGCTGGGTATTTTGATGCTATTAATTCCAGTGACTTTATCTGGTGGGTGCCAGTGGATCTTGCTCAGCTAGAGGGGGAGCTGCAGCAATGTTCCCTCTCTCAGTGCACCGCAGTGTGCTGGGTGTCATCCTCCTCCCAGGACAGAAGAGTGACTCAACACACTCTCTGTGACTCAAAGAATCACCGCGTAACATGACCACTGTAGACTGCCATTTCATTTGACAAGTTACGTGCCTGAAAGTCAAGACAGGGTAGCCAAGTTCAATGGGTAATCATACTCTTTTAAATTGAAATTAAATTTGACATAATTTCTCTATTTTTGGCAAAATGATTCATTCTGTGTCTCAAAAGAACATCAAGTAGGGGTGTACATGAGAGATCTGTGAACCAGATAAAACTCCTCTGCCAGAAAATTCAAAACAGCTTCTGTTCAGTGTGCATCGAACAGATTTATCAAGTCTCATTATTTTTTAAAAGGGAAAGAAAGAAAAATTAGGTCAGAAGCTATGACACCTAGTCAGAACAATCCACAGATTCATTGTAAAATGCATCTTTGGAACGCATAAGCAAATCATGGCCTGAGGAGGAGAAATAAGATATTCTAAACGGATTAAGTCTGTGTAAGTCTGTTTAATGCACTGGTGCCCTGACAGCTTGCAGATCCTCCCTTTTCCTTGATGTTTAACAGCTTCATATTTTAAAAATCAGAATAAAATACATTAAACTTTTCCAGAAAGGACTAACTCACAGGTTGCTTTTTCAGTTTCTCTCTTAAGGACTCTTTTCATGTCAGTGTGCTTTCATGTTTGTCACTACATGACTATCTGAAGGGCTCCTGCAATGCTGAAAGTGACAAACATCCATCTCCTTGACTAAACCTCACTGCTGGTCCGAATCTATCATTGCTTTCCACATCTATCATTTTTATGGTCTATGCTTTAGCAAGACTTCAAAAACCATGCCTCATCTCTCTGCACCGGGGGACTTGCAAGAAGTTTCTGCTGAACTTAGATCATTCAGATGAAATGGAAGAGAGCCAATAGTTAGTCATTTAGATTATACACAAATACATTATGATATTTTGTAGATATTGTTCTATAAAGATTGTCTAGGAGAGTTTGACAACATCCAGCCACAAAATGGAGAACTGTATCAATGTAAGAAGTAGATTTATCAGGTGTGAGGATTTTGTATTTTACCATTAGTCCTTTACTCCTGACTAGTGCTGATCTTTCTTGTAGTCTATACAGTCACCAAAAGGAAATCTGCACATTGTTTTTGTTTCTCTACTTTAGTCCTCTTTTCTTTAACTGCCTTTGCTTTTTGTGTTTTGTTGTTCTTTTCTGTAGTCTTCCCCTTTTTTTCCTTCATGAGAAATCTTATGATCTTTCACACAGACTTACAGAAAGGGTCAGAACAGAACCTTCCATAGGAGACCTGTTTACACTGCTTTGTTTCATTTGATCTAATATTACTTGCTTCTGTGAAAGTTGAACTCCAATACAATCTATTTTTGAGGCTCCTTGAAAGTAGAGAAGTTAAGCAGAGTTGGCAATCAGACTCTGCCTTAATAGTGTCCACATAAAAATTACAAATAAAGTGGAGTGCTAAAGGAGATAGGGTAGAAGTGGCTGCAAGTACTAAAGAAAGAGTTAATGGAAATTCATGTTGTGCTTGTATAAATGAAAATCACATCTGATTCCTACTTCTAAATAGAGGTAAAAATTTGTATGGACTCATTATAAAAGAACAATGTTTCTAGCATCGTGTAATATGAGGATGTGCCTTTTGTGACAGGCTACCTTGTAACAACAGTATGAACTGGTTTATGATTCTCTTCCTTTAGGTGCCCGCCTAAAGCTGAAAGAATTTTTGAGAGTAATTATGGGATGGAATTCTTAAGAAGCACGAAGAACAATCCTACAACACCAATTAGACAGACTTAGTAAGTTTATTCACTTACTAAGTTCCTGGAGTGATAAAACGGGATGCTATCAATTCCAGTCAATAGTCGAGTAAGAGACAATAACTTTATACTCATTTGCAGGCTGTCAAGGTATT
>NW_010257050.1:68602-72204 GCF_000690775.1 Eurypyga helias | reverse complement strand
AACCATGACAGGTGTACTTTTTTTTTTCCTGTGTGTAATGAACACGGTCTCTTTTATAACCCTGAGGAGATGAACTGCTAATGGGATGTCCAGTGAGTGGGATATACTAGTCCTTAAATCACTTTTGAATTCCCAAACCACTTCTTTTATGCTTACATGGGATTGTAAACATTTGCACTGCCTCTGGGAAAAGCGAGAAGCAAACATCAAGTTAGCATGAATTCTTCCATCTGAATGTAGGTTAGTCTCTGGATACTGAAGAGAAATTAAAAAGATTACCCCAATGACTCAGCTGAGTGTAGAGATAGTGACAGGGCCGGTGTTCACATACATCCCTGTGTCTGGGACCCAAACAGACCTGAAGATCCTGGGTAATTTGTGCTAAGTAGAGCTTTCAAAAAGCATTTTACCAAATTTGTTTGGCAATTGTTCAGGCTGGTTACTGTTCAAATATAGCAGGGAATCTCAAACGCTTTTTTCCTATTTTTAACCTTTACAGTGGAGAGTTGAAATAATTTTGACAAATGTTTCAGCTGATTCAGCCATAGACAGTGTACCTGGAACACTGAGGATCAAGGAAAGATCTACAGATGAAAAAAAGTGCAAAATTCTATCTGCTTTTATTTATTTTATAACTCTGCATTAATAAACCAGTACAAGAGAGACCTAATTTCTCTACTAACCCTGTCTAATGAAGATTGAAATTTAATAAACATATAAGAAAGCTGCATCACCATGAACTAAGAGACTTCAAAATATGACATTTAGTTCATTATTTATTAACCTATCCCCCAGGAACATGACAGAGGGAATGCAGCATATCCATATTAGAAGCTGTTTCATCTTTAAGAGATAATGGAGACCGTATTTCCTTTGCACAAGATCTATATTCTAAAGAGGAAATGAGATCTAAGATGTAAAATTTATATCATTCATGATTTCTTTTTTCCCATGGCAGGTAGAAAGAACATTCACTTACAGATTCAATGTGCTTAGCATCATGTGCTTTTAAAGTACATGTTTATAAAAATCAGAATTTCTTATTCAGGAAAAAGATTAACAAATACACGTGATGAAACAAAATCAATAGAGCAATGTCCCTCTAGACATTAAAAAAACATTCACATTCCACAGTTAAAAAGATGGAGACTGGACACCTGAATGTGACAAAACCACTATTTACCAAAACTGAGAGAAGAGCAGCTATAAAAATCTTTTCTAGCCAGCCAGAGAAATTACATTTCAGATGCAGTATGGATGCTCCTATTTCTCTTCATTATATTTATTATTAATTTCCTGATTTGAAAGAAATGCAAGACCCACACTGATAAGAATCACAGCTTAAGAAACATAACCATAAACCACAATAATTTCTACTAATTCTGGGATGACTCCCAATTTAAGTACTGTGACTGGGGTCAGAATCTAGTGCACACAATTAATTTCCATATCTGTAACTCTTTTTTCCAACCTACTGACTCCTTCCTGCAAACAGAACCCAACTGGCAACCTTAGTGCTTGCTGGGTGTACCCCCGAAATCTGCAGAGTTTCAGGGAAGTGTTTGCTGACATGCATTAGCCTGCAGACAGAAGCCTAGAACTTTTAATATTTTTGGAAGTGGTTCTGTGGTTTTGGCTAAGTAAACCTGAAATCTCAAATAATATAAGTTTTGATTCATTAAAATGCCACTTCTAAAATATGAACTTGAGCGATTAGGTCTAAGTTCATATGTACATATGTGCCAGACTTCCTTCTTCTTACAAGAAACGATCTACAAAATAAAAAGTCATTCCAATAAACTGATTTAATGATATGGTCCATAAATGTACTTGACTTACTTTTTCTCATTGACAATGAAAATGAGACAGCAAATTAAAGGTACAATGGTAAGAAAAAATTACAATGGCAGGACATGAATTATTTTAATACCTTACCAACTGAGCCACTGGTACTCCACAATTCATGAACAAATTTTCTATTACTACAGAGTCATGCTTTTATTGACTGGTATAAAAACACCATTTGTATCTTTTTTCATCCTGCTGTGTTTCTATTTTATTGGAAGTGTCCTGTAACAGGTATAACATCAGCTCAGATTACCAAGAAATCTATAAAATAGCTTCCTGCTACTACCTTTGGTGCAGATTGAAAGAATACATTATGATCCCACTGAGTAAATGATAAAAGCTGTTATTCACAGACAAACATGATTTATCCTCACCTGTTCAAAATTCTGAATGTACCCACTTTATTATTAAATTATGAAAACATTTCACTCACATTGATTAGGAACACAGATACATTATTAAAGAGAGGCTATTAGGAAGCATGTGTTCCAAATTTAAGTTCTGAGGTTTGTGACTCATGGTAGGATCACAAATATTTCATGCAAATGGGAGTGGACAGATACAGCTTCATAAATGTTCCATTGCAGCACCAGAAATACATGGTAATATGTTCTATTATTGATTAAAAATTGGAAAATGACATTGCCTGGCTCAACTTAAGTTTTCACTCAGTGCTGCTTGTACATTAAATACAGATAAAATTGTAAAAGAAAATTAGATTTAAAAAAATTAGAAATTCTATTTGTTTAATACAGAAGATACTTCGCCCCCTCCCTCCCCCCAGTACAAACTAGGATCATGACATCCCTATAAAAGGGTATAATTTTGCTATGCTATATTAGGACTTGTTACCAATTCCAGAACAAATTTCTCTATAATGTTGCTGAGTATTTTTTCAGCATCTAAGATAATTATAAAAAACCATAAAAGATATGAACACCAATGGGGTCTAATGCTCTTAGTATGCTCTTAGATGGCTAAAAATGTGAAAAGTACTTAATTCTAGACAAATTTTGTTCTTAATGAAATGAACAGGTCAAAACCTGAGAGATTTGAAAACCTCACTGTGGGTACCTGTTAGTCACAGCTAGACTGCATATTTTTCTGTCCCGCTACTCACCAAATACCAAAGATAGTCTATTTACAATAATGCCATTGTGCAGAGAATTGGACTAAGCATTTGGATTATATCTGTATGATATTGCTTTCAAAGATACTCATCCTTGAAGTGTTCATAGAAAGGGTCGGAGTATGTGGGTGCACGTGTGTGTGTGCCCATTTATTTTTTATATTAAAAATGGAAGCATATGGAAAAATGGTCTCCCTGTACGCTGAATAATTTATGTCTTCCCTGTCTTTTCCTGGTTCCCTTCACACTAATGACTGGTTTAACGCTGATGTACATCAATTTACAATGTAACAATGTAGCTTTGGATTGCTTTCAAGTCCAGATTGCTTTAAAAAGCAATAAGAATACATGGAGGCATAAGAGCTTTGCAACTAGCAGTGACAGGATTCATACCAGGGCTTGGACAAACTGTACGTTATTAGTTGTGAGTTCTCTCAGGTTTTATTGAACACATCTTTTTAATATTGCATTGGTTTTGAAGGATAAAAATGGGAAAAATATTTTTAGTGTTTTCTTTTACATAAGAACTGCTCAAAAGCTGGCTGTTTTATTCACCTTAACTCCTTGCCTCCAATATGGTTTGTATCTATAGAATCAACATTTTTGTGTCCCTTCTTCTAAATGC
>NW_010257050.1:57283-68580 GCF_000690775.1 Eurypyga helias | reverse complement strand
GGGTGCTTAATGTAGATAAAATTTCACCATTTCTAGCTCAATGCTGAAATTTAACTAACATCCAAGCTACCTCTCTGTAATCCTTACAAAATTCACCTGATGAATCTGTTGACCATCTGCCTCTCTTGTTTTTCTGATGTGAAAACTTCTAAGATGATGAAGGGCCTGAAGCACCTTCCATTTGACGAAAGGCTGAGAGAGCGGGGTCTGTTCAGCTTGGAGGAGGCTGAGGGGGGATCTTATCAATGCTTATCAATATCTAAAGGGTGGGTGTCAGGAGGATGGGGCCAGGCTCTTCTCAGTGGTGTCCAGTGACAGGACTTGGGGCAGTGGCCATAAACTGGAAAACAGAAGGTTCAGCCTGACCTTGAGGAAACCCTTCTTCCCTGTGAGGGTGACAGAGCACTGAACAGGCTGCCCAGAGAGGTGGTGGAGTCTCCTTCCCTGGAGACTTTCCAAAGCCGCCTGGACTTGTTCCTATGTGATCCGTTCTAGGGGATCCTGCTCTGGCAGGGAGGTTGGACTAGATGATCTCTAGAGGTCCCTTCCAACCCCAACCATTGCGTGAATGTGTAAATCCATTTGATGAGATCCCTGGAGGTTATGTCACAACTGTCTCTTCACAAATGCAAGATAAAAACCTTCGTTAGTTCAACTAATAAAAGGCAGAAATATTACTCATCATGTAAAGGCTCACCTTTGTTACATAAAACCCTAACTGAGTTCATTTATATCAACTCAGATGTATTACATTTACAATGATTTTATGGACCGTAGTAACTTAATTTATTGTGCCTTTGGTATTGTACGAAGTGAATAGTAAAAGTCATACTTAATGCTTGGAGCTAACCTTAAACTCAGAAGATGGCTGGAAATATAATCTTATTAATTTCAATGATTATAGGGTAAAGTATATTGTTTATTGCTTTTAGGCTCATTTAATTTGCCTTGCTTACAGTAAAGGGACCTGGCAAAGTGTCGCAATTTCTACAACAAAAGCATAAAAGATGCATGTTACCTCCATATGTAAAGGCCATAGCAATCCTGCACAAAACTGCTATGAAACAGGTACTGTAACAGATGCACCTCTGCATCTTTAACAGAGTAACATTTTGATCCCATTTTACCTATTTTTCTTTTCATTCACAAAGAAGAATGTCAGACTGTAAACCTGTTACTGAAAGAAAAAAATACACAGGCCTAGAGAAGTCATTCTATGTGTTGGTGTAAAAAGTGTTCAATTCATTAAGCACATTCTACAGCTAAAAAGAAGAAATCTGTCCCCTCTTTCTGCCATTATTGTTGCAGCTGAGTCATGCACATTTCAGTTCATCACCCAACCTCCCCTCCCTTGAGAGCCCAGCATAATGGTCAGTAATGTCACCTGAGCTTTTGTGATGCTCTGCTTACTATGCTCAGGGCTGGTGGAAGGCACAGGGCATCTGGATCGTTTCATGTAAAGAGGTTACCTGGAAGAGAAGACACCTATCTGCCTCCTCGTAGTGAACTGGCAATTCATACTTCAGGTCGATACTACGCAGGGTGCTGAACTACAGTATTGCCTTGTTGTCATTCAGGTATTTTTATATGATGGGAAAATTACACTTTCTAAGCTTAAGCAGTGCACAAGAAAGTCAAGCTATCATTACCCGTCTCAAGTTTTTGTATCCTCTTTGCACTGTTGTAGGAGAGCAAGAATGACCTTTCAGTGGGCTGAAAACTATTTACTGTGTGACCATTCTTTCAAACATTATTTTCCCTCATGGTAAAGCACTGACTGTTCTGTAACAGCATTGTATGGCTTAAAAAGCAGTTAAGATGTTGTCTCTCTTCTGTAATACTCTCTTGGAGAGGAAAATTTTCATCTCACTTTTACCTGAGAGATTATGGCACGGGTGCAATGTTCCACATTCCACAGGAATGACAATAAGAAGTTCACTAACTTCAGAGAAGGTTTTGGAGTGAAATATTCAGCCAAGGCAAGTCTGGCATGACACACTTCAATGTAACATGGCAGTTTATACTAGCTGAGGGTCCTGCCTTTCTCAAAAGTGAATCTTTTCTGGGTTATGTAACTCAGTAAATCCACTTGTGTTTATTGCCAGTGACAAAACTGAAGTATCTGTCTCTACACTACTGTATCTAAAGATCTGAATAGAAAAGGGTGAGCAACTGCAGATTTCCATACTTGAGGGAGACAGAAATCAGAAGAAATGAATCATAAGTGGAAAAGAAATAAACCTAAACCAAAAACATTGTTGAAATAAAAGCTTAAGTACACCCTACACATTTTTGCGTTCAAGTACCAACAACTTGCATAATTTTTTCATATATATGTTATGTTAATTTATATTCAATTAGTAAATAGCTCTTATCTCATTTTTAAAAGATTCCTTGTCTTTTTCCTCTGATTCTTCCCCTCCACTGGAGGGAAGGGCAGGAGGGTGGTGTGAGAGCAGCTTTGTGGCATTTTGCTGGCCGGAGTTATACCACGACACACATGAAGAACAAGAAGGTGTTTGGGAGAAGTCAGTGTAGATTTAAAAATGGGAAATCAATTTTAAAATCCTTAAATAACCAGAAAGCCTTCTACAGTGACATGACTAGCCCAATGGGTGAAGAGAGAGCAGTGGATGTTGTTTATCTCAACTTCACTAAGGCTTTGACAGTTTCCCATAACATCCTTATAAACAAGCTGATGAAGTGTAGGCTAGATAAGTGGACAATGAGGTGGACTGCCGACTAGCTGAACTCTTAGGCCAAAAGAATTATGATCAGGTACACAAAGTTCAGATGGAGGCCAGTCACTTTTGGAGCACACCAGGAATTAATTCTGGGGCCAGTACTGTGTAGCAGAGTAATTAATGACCTGGGTAATTGGATAGAGTGCACCCTTAACAAGTTTGCAGGTGATACAGAACTGAGAAGAGCAATGGATACACCAGATGGTTGTGCTGCCTCAGCAGGTGGGATAAACAGGCCAACCTGGACCTCATGATGGTAATGAAGGGAAATGTAAAATCCTGCACATGGGCAGGAACAACTCCATGTACCAGTACCTGCTGGAGTCCAAATGGTGTGAAAGTAGGTTGGAAAAGGACATGGGGGTCTTGTGGGACTTCAAGTTGACCATAAGCCAGTGATTCACCTTTGTGGGAAACAAGGTCAATGGCATCCTGATTGCATTGGGCAGAATGTGTCCAGCAGGTCAAAGGAGGTGATCCTTCCCCTCTCCTCAGCACTGGTGAGACACTGCTGGAGTGTTGTATGCAGCTCTGTGTTCCCCAGTACAAGACAGATATGAACATACTGAAGCAAATCCAGCAGTGGGCCATGAAGATGCTTAAGGGATGGGAGCACCTGTTAAATGGGAGGTTGAGAGAGCTGGATTTGTTTAGCCTGGAGAACAGAAGGCTCAAGGGGATGTCATCAGTGTGTATAAATGACTGATGAGGAAGACCCATACTCTTCTCAGTTGTTCCCAGGGACAGAACAAGAGGCCACGAACCCACACTGAAACATAGGTAATTCCATTTATATTCTTTTACTGTTAGGATGCTCAAACACTGGAACAGGTTGCCCAGAGAGGTTGTGGAGTCTCCACCCTTGGAGAAAGTCAAAACCTGACTGGACATAATCTTGGGGAACCTACACTAGTTGACTAGTCACTTTGGGCAGGGGATTTGAATCTCCAGAGCTCTCTTCCAACTTCAACTATCCAGTGATTCTGTGATACAAAGTATTTTAGTGTGTGGAAAATAAGATTTAATTTTACCATCTCCAGTTTATTTTCTTCTTGCTAATGTTTTATTATCTCAAAGATTTTTGTATTGCAGAATGTAAAATCTGTGTGAATAATTCAAGGTTTCAAAATCCAGATGCTGAAATATGGCAATGTTCCTCCTTAAAAGGATAGAAAACACACAGACCTGTACCAGCCAACTTCTCTGACAGACAACATCAATGAAAATTGTGAAGAAGTTAATGAAGTCTAGGATGATAATATCAGTTCACGTATAATTACAAACTGTAAAAAGCGAAAGACTTGATGAAAGTTTAATTTGTTAGAACATGTTTTGCAGCCATAGCAAATTTACTAGATGTATAGTCAAATTTGGTTGAAGTTAAATTAGGCATGCTTCTTGATTCTTGGTTAAAATTCTTCAGCTGCATCCTTCTAAACTAGTATAAGTAATAATAATAAAAAAGTCAGTACAAGCTGAAGCCTGCAGCTTATATCCCATTATAAATTACACTTCAGATTTTCTAAACTAATTGTTAAAGTTAGACTTAGCAATTAGCACTGCACAACATTTACCAACAGAATTAACTGTATCACTTGCTATCAAGATGACATTTCAAGCTCAATTACATTTTCATATGTCCCAGGCTGGTAGCTCTGATACACTCTAAAAAAATAAAACCTAGAAATGGGCCAACTGCAAATTGTCATGACACAATTCACAATAGGAAATGGTCCTTTTTCCTGTTCTTGTTTTGGATAAAAATAAAATCTTATTGGATACAAATGCAATCTTATCTGAACACTGTGAAATTTTATCTCAGGTTGGTGGAAACAAAATGCAAATAGTTACTTTATAGAGTTCTACCATTTGAGAATTGTATCTAGTAACTTTACAGTTTCCAGGAGTCCTTATTAACAAATACATTGGAGTCCTTATTAGCAAGTACATGAACATTGCCAGGAGATGCTACCTGGCATTGCTTTTTAGTGTGACAGGGTATGAATCCGAGAACTTCAAAAGATATTTTCAACAAACAGCCAAACCTACAGAGAAACTCACAGCTGGATTTCATGTTGTGTTTACTTAGTAGAGCCAACCCTTAGGAAGTTTTTGCTCTGCAACCACATAAAGACTAAAATTCAAAGTCACTTACTCCTGATAACGCATTCAGAATCACAGAGTTAAACTGAATTCACCTGCTTTCAAGACATAAGTAATAAAAGATCTTAAAGTTGCAATAAGATGAGCCAGTCATTGTATCAATTGTATCTGGTTGCATAATGGGTTCACATGGAAAAGGGTGCTCTATGGCTGCTGTTGAGATACAGACCCCAGTACTCATCATATGACACCAGTCTCCCCTGTACCCCATTGTGCTGACTCTTGGAACAAAGCAGAATAGAGAGGGAAGCGTTTGATGTCAGTGTGGAAGAACAGAGCTGTGGTTTAAACAAAGTATGGGTATAAAATTCCAGTTTTCTTTTGACGAGACACTGGAGGCATTTGAGATCATCATTCATCCTAACCTCTTTCATAGTAAAGTACAATGAGTAATAATGTTTGTCCTACAACTAATTTATGTTTTCTTTTCATCCTCTAGCATCCTTCTCTTTCTCTTGGTTGTATCAGGACAGTCACAATGCCTGTGGCTCTAAACCTAGCACTCTTCGATACCTTCACTTCTCTCAGTTCCAGCTGCTTATTGAAAAAGAAATCTATGCCTTGAAACCTTTGACATTCTCTGCCAAATCCTTTGCTGACTTTAAAAACCTATTCTCTCACAATGAAAAGAAGCTGTATGACCTTATGGATAACATCTTTTTCCTTTCTCCTCATGTATTTGTTATTATGCCTATGACCCAGGAATTTTCCAGGATATGAACCCTGGGAGCACATTTTCAGCAAGAGGGATAGGATGTAGGTTCCTAACATTCAATCACTTAAAATGTCATCTAAGTACCCAAATGCCACGTGTGCACTTCAAAGCATAATTAGCATGTTCTGGATCTGAGCACCAGAAATACTGATGGCACATCACATATGATCTGTTATTTTCATATTAAAGGTTTACTCAGGAGAAATTTTCTATACAGTTTGTTAAAAAATTATTTCCAATTTTTTGCTGATGTGCAACACAAACTTTTTCTCCTGTAGTAAAATAATAAATGAATGGTGCATAGAGTACTCCACTAGGTCTACTATAAAGTATTTTCCTGAAACTTAACTAGTTACCTAAGTTTCATATCCTGACCTGAAGTGTACGGTGCAAACATCCACTGGTTTTGCCACGAGTAGAAGCTGTTAGTTATTAATGAGGCCTTACCATCTAGGAATTAAATAGACATTCATAATCTGCTTTCAATCTATCCCTAGGAGTATGGATCATGCTTTACCGAAGTCAGGCTATCTAGGAGAAGGCATCTTGTGTCTCCCCATACACAATACTGCAGTTACCTGTATACTCCAGGTTATTCATCCTATTAAATATTATTATTATTATTGGTCCTGTACCATTTGCACCGTATAGGGATGCAAGCTACAACTTTGATGGAAGAGTGCAGCACTGCCATATGAAGATATGATGGAGACAACTGAGTGAATCGACAGCATTCTGCTACAAATGTAGGTGAAATCCAACAAGACTTGTAAAACTACTTGCTGCCCCTTCTACACAAGACACATCAGGAATTTCAGCCTAGCACCACAACAAGGCAGCAAATTCTATTTTAATATTGGGATTTTGACAGAAGGTTTTTAAGACTCAAAAACACAAGCAGAAAGAATCTAACATGTCTGTTGGGAAATTGTGATGGTTAATTAGACCCTGAGTATCTTAGTTCTACCTCTGAATTTGTCAAGCTTCATCTTCCATCGCCTGGATCTTGTTATATCTTTTTTTCTGCTAAATTAGAAAGTCAATGATTATCAGATATTCTTTCCTCTGTCAGTATTAGACTCTGATCAAGTCAGTTAACTTCTCCTTATTAAGTTAAATAGCTTGAGATTCTGTCTCTTTAATTAATGTACAAGCTTATTCTATGTACTAAGCACCTGTTACAGGAATTCGAATCCAGAAAAAACCAAACTGCAGCAATATGAACTTACATACTATCAAAACAAAGCAGAATAGGAGTTAAAGGAATGTTTCCTGGCAGGCCATGTTCTATTTTCTGAATTTATAAAAAAAAAAAAAAAGGAAAATATATGTCATATAATAGAAATCATTAATTGTGACAATAAATGACACAGGAAAGATTACTGTGTATGCAGACTAAGGGAAGGAAAGTCAAAGTTACAGGCAGACAACATAAAAATGGTTTTCTATTCATAAATGTACTCTTGTGACTTGGGATACAATTCTACATCAAGAAGTAAAATATCCCCGAGACCTGTATATTTCTCAGAAGTAAAATCACAAGATACTGGTGTGCAAAAACGAAAATTACAACATGGAGATAAATTTTAATACAAGATTTTTTTCCAATCTGATGTCTAATACACATAAAATACCTGAAAACAGAGGAATGATTCAATGAAACACAGGTTTGGCTGGAATTTTCTTCATAGGAGCTAGTATGGGACTCTTTGGAATTTGTGCTGAAAACAGTGTTGATAATATAGAAATGTTTTTGTTATTTGTCAAGGTCTTTTCTGCTTCTCCCACCACCACACCAGTGAGCAGGCTGGGGGTGCACAAGAAGCTGGGAGGGGACACAGCCAGGACAGCTGACCCCAACTGACCAAAGGGATATTCTATACCATATGATGTCATGCTCAGCGTATAGAGCTGGGGGAAGAAGAAGGAAGATGGGGAGTTTGGAGTGATGGCATTTGTCTTCCCAAGTAACTGTTACATATGATGGAGCCCTGCTTTCCTGGAGATGGCTGAACACCTGCCTGCCCATGGGAAGTGGTGAATAGATTCCTTGTTTTGCTTAGCTTGCTTGTGCAGCTTTTGCTTTACCTGTTAAACTGACTTATGTCAATCCATGAGTTTTCTCACTTTTACTTTTCTGATTCTCTCCCCTGTCCCACCAGGGAAATGTGAGTGAGCAGCTGTGTGGGGCTTAGTTGCCAGCTGGGGTTAAACCAGACAGACTGCAGTTAAACCAGATAAACAGATGAACCTTAGGTCTACAGACATAGAATTAGTGCCCCAACAACAGTGGAATAGAATATATCCTGGAGTTATTCAAGCTAGAACAGGTAAACAGATGGGAATATATAGCTCCTGTGGTCCTGGTACAATTAGTCATATTTTTTTTCATAGCTTTGGTTTACAAGGCAACAATGTATTTTCTTAAAATCCTCAAATCAGTCCCAATGGGTTTTATTTATAACCATTCAAACCTGGCTTGGCATGAAGATTTGAGTTACATGTTTTAATTTGAGTTTTATAAGTACTTTTTTTTTTTTGCAATTTGTGCCCGTTGTCACAGACATGAATCAAGAAGGACAATGCCCGAGTTACTAAGAGATACTGCAAATCAGAGACAAACAATTATATCTGAAGAGCACATCAGCACAGGGTGAGGACATTGGCTGGAATCTCAGCAGGGTGGCCAATGTCAAGTGCAGGTTTTCCACTGCTACATCCAGAACCTTCAGAAAACAGTAAGAGTCTTTGGTAAGTGCTGGTTTGGGGGTTCAGCTGTTGGAAATTGCCATGCAAAAGCACGGAAGAAAAAAAAAAATCAACAAAAAACCCCACAAACATCTGGATCCATTTAAAGTCTCATATCTTATAAACCAGAATTTACAACATAGTGAGTCAGGGCATAACAAATGGCTAAAAATCTGTCAAAATTCTGAGCCAGTCAAATTTTGGCATTCACAAACAGCACAGCAGTCCTCGATAAAGTTTTCTAGTGGCTTAGTGTATGTTTGAATCACTAGCAAACCCACATTTTAACCCGGATAACATGTTGGGATTATGGCAATAACAAGCCCCTATGAGTGTCTGGGCAGTGATTTGGCTCATGGAAAGGGAGGTTGGTAGTGAGCAGCCTCAAATGGCTGACCTTGTTTTGTCATGCACATTGCAAGTCATCATGGAATTTGATTGTTACTAAGTGCCAGGGCCTTCCGACAAGCTGTTCTGAGGTTGTTCGTTTCTAGACCAAACTGAAAACTTCAGTATGGCTAATTCCTACAGTTTTTTACATTGTCAATCAACTAATATTATTTATAGGGAATTTAATATCATACACAGTTGATTATACATACTGGACTTCCTCCATTATGCCAAGCAGAGTGATTTCTCAAGAGACAAAAATGTGGGAGAAAGTTTGCAAGAAAGCTGCTGGTGGTCAGAAAATAGGCTTACGGAGTTTCATGGGTTCATTCTGTTTCAGTATTTGATTTCAGCATTTTTCTACATCAAGCATTGATCACCAAAAATTTTACCATCTACATTTCATTGATAACAATATTTTCAAGATTGTTCATCTTTTTTCCATCCCTTAGACTCTTTGGACCTGTCCCCGGCTGGGAAGAGCAGCAACATTAACATGTAACATGATCCTTGAAACTTCTGTTGGAAAATAATAGAAATCTAGATAATGGACCTAGAAGCTGTTCCTAGAAATTTTGTGAGTGGAGAGGAAACACACAGATATGTGATTTTCCTTCTACAGAAAAACAAGTGTGTGTGTTTTCAGAAACTTTGAAAGAGATTGGAGGAAATCCAAGGCACAATAGACTGGCTTAAAAAAAAAAAAAAAAATCAGCATTCGCCTTACTGCATTTAGCAGTTAAAGATAAATTGTGTTCAGTTTAAACTTTATGGAGCTGCTTCTCCATTTTGAATTGGCATAAACTACTTCCAGGGGCTGGTGTAAGAAGGTGGTATTAATTTTTTTGTTATATGAGAGCATGTCACTAGGCTTCTCAAATAGCACTAGACATGAAAGTATGGGCAAATGAATCAAAGCGAGAGTCATATTCCACTCCAGATTTAGACTCTAGAAGTCTAGAATATAGTAATAATTGGTGCTTTAGGTGTGTAAATTCCCATCACAGCCAGGGGAGAATCAATTAGTGGAGTCCCTGACTTTTATGTGTGTGCAATAGCTTTTTAGATACCTGTAATTGGATGAAAAGTATATACCTAAAAGCAGAATCTTAATCTCACATTGAATCATAATTAAACGTTTGCCACAAAACAGATTGCATCATTTGCCTTAGTTTTTTGACTGTGCTCAGGCAGAAATAATAATTTTTTAAATTGTCACGCACATTGTTAAACTGGGGAAGAGCAGGTTTGTCTATAATGTAAAATTGAGTTGTAGTCTGCAGCAAATCACTGGAAGCAGTTGTTTCCAAACAAGTTTAGTGTCAACAGAGGTAAGTTCAGCTTTTCCAGTCAAAAAACAGTGTGAGATGTCATACTCCCATTGAAATTGTTATGCTAAACCCAAAGCATCTAGATGTTAGGCCTATCTGTGCCACTACTTTGATAGTATTTTTTTATGTTTGGGTCTGTCGTATGCTTACCATACATCCATGACCCCAAGTTCACGAAGACCCGCAGTAATAAAAATTATTATTAGTAACAGTAGGGAGATGAGAGGTTAACATCAAGAGATATATTTGGTCAGCTGCTGTGCTCCATTCGTGTCCAAAGTCTGGCTTTATCAGAAGAATAATGTTACTATATAATCATCTATATTAACAACAAAACCAAATATATAAAGTAAATTTCATATTCCTGGATCATGGCTGAACTACGATAATGTAGAACTGAGAAAATACTCTCTAGTCTGCTTAAAAATCTGGACATGGTGCTCTGCACTCACAAGTATGTCAGGCAGGAAATGATGGAAATGTTCACTGATCTCAAATAAATCAGTTGTTTTTCCTTTTCTAATCAAATATCTTCATAATAAAGAACCAGAAAAGCATCATTCAGCAGGCAGTGTTGTTGCAAAAGCATGAAATAAGGCACTTCACTGTTAATGTAACATTAAAGATTAAAAATGTTTATTACCTGTTATTCATCTGTTAATTGTTTTGTGTAGAGAAAAATAGAAGTTGCTGCCTTAATGCATAAAAAAAACCCCACAATGTGCATTCATAGTTGAGAGCAAAGGGTTGGGGCTATGAAAATTATGTAAATGATGAATTCCAGTGAAAGAACTTTCAAACCCTTAGGGTCTTCAAACAGCATTAATTCAAGAAATTAGATACAAAATTTAACTTTTTCATGCTAATAATGATTTCATAAGGAAAAACTCGTTAGTAAAGGTGACAAATATGAAGTTCTATTGAACATTTAAATTCAGGAATCTTAGTATGTGCCCCTGGGATATATTTACACAGCCAATGACTCTCTGATGTTATTAAGTAATTTATTTGAGAAAGTCTCCATTCATGAGTTTACATAAGAACAATACCAGGTTTACAAAGGCTTGTGTTGTCAGTTTAGCAAAAACCTAATTCACAATGACTTTTGCTTAAGATTTTCATAGAATCATAGAATCCTTTAGGTTAGAAATGACCTTTAAAATCATCAAATCCAACCATTAACCTAACACTGCCACTAAACTAAAT
>NW_010257050.1:10541-57252 GCF_000690775.1 Eurypyga helias | reverse complement strand
CAGGGATGGCAGCCCCTTCCAATGTCTGACAGCCCTTTCAGTGAAGAAGTTTTTCCTAATCTCCAATCTAAACCTCCCCAGGTGCCACACCCTGATGGATTGTGCTCCACAGGGGCTTCTTGTAAAGGTGGGGGGGGGCTTGGCCACTGTTGTTCCTGGCCTCACCTGGGTCGCAACAGCCACTGTGGCAGGAGCTGCAGGCTCCTGGAAGCTCTTCCATTTGCTTGGTTTGGGAAACTGAGGTTGTTGATTAGGTTGTACAGTATCATTTGAGCATTTAATGTCAGCTTTATGAGATCATAATTTCCCCTATATCAAAAGAGGAAATTACAGGAGAAGTAAATTTAAAAAAGAGTGAACTAAAATTTAAATCAGCTTTTCTACAAAAGAGATGAGAGCAGTGTAACCACTTGTGATTATACTTTGCTTGTGTACAAACTATCCACATATGGCAAATTGAGGTTTTCCTGTAGTATATTTCTATGCCAGCATCACCAGAAAGAATCTGGAACATTGCACGTGGTTCACTTGTTCAAGGCTGATCTGTGGTGTGACAGTATCAATTTCTGGCAGCATTAGAGCGGTCATCGATTAGACAGGCACAGAAATTAAACCACCTTAGGTCTCTTCTATGCCTATTTGTGCTGTAGTCTACAGCCTCCAGCCAGTGTTGCAGGGAATGTGCAAATACAACTAAAGGTGACAATTCCTGCATCAAGGACTAGAGTGGATATGACAGAGAGAAGTAGCACAAGATTCCTTCATGCTGAAAACAGATCTGGTCAAAACTGTCAACAGAATATTTGTCTTTGTACAGAAAATTCTGGTTCATCAATACAGAACTATTTCCCAGGGAATGTGCTGATTTTGCTCAGATTTCTAGTGAAATACAGACAAGCCTTGAAATCTTCATTGTCTTCTGGCTAGATCTTTCACCATTATTCCTCAGAGACCTCCCTTTTCCTTAAGCTCCTGTCCATAGCACACAGGGCTATGCTGGAGGAGGCTTGATTCAGTAAGTGTTTGAAATCACAGCTGGTTCCTGTTACAACCTGCCTCCAGCACTTTTTCTCCTGAGGATGGTTCTCACCATGTTTTCTCCACTCAGATGTCTTTCCACCCTTGTCTCTACTACCCATTCAGGTTAAAACTGCAACACATCACCCTTTCTGTTTCCATGGGAGGGATCCAATCTGTGCTCCAAGGCTTGTATCTATCTCTTCCCATATACTTCATTGCATGTGTCTTAAGACAGCTGAAACTTGAAGGACAATCTGCCTATGTGTTAAATTTTTGCTCTGCAGGAGCATGAAACCATAGCCTACAGGTAACCTTAGGCAAAAAAACCAAAACAAAACACAAAAACAAAAAAACCCAAACAAACAAAAAAACCCCACCAAAAACTCAAAACCAAAAACAAATCAAAGCCAACATTGCATCAACTACTAGATTATCTCACATTTGACTGCAGGATTAGATGCCTTGAGGATCTGATTCAGACATGAGAAGGCAAAAGTCTTTTTCCTGGCAACATCTCCCATGAGAAATGGAAATATGACTTACAAATAAAGCATGAAGAATTATGCAATTACTATCTTGACCAAAACTTATATTTCCTCAAACCTAGATGACTATTTAATCTTTCAGTTTTTTTCTGTACTGAATACATATATAATGAGAATGAACAGAAACAGGCAGGCAAGATGAGGTTGAGTCATATTTACTAACACATGCGACACTCAATTGTAACAGCATTTGTGCAGACGTTCTCTAACAGAAGAGATGTCTCTCTGATGTTTTAAGGACTTCTGAAATGCAGAAGGACTCTAATCTATATAAAAATAAGCTCCATTAGTAGGTAGAATAGTCACAGGATAGGAGTGGGTACTCTGGGAGAAGTCGCAAGGCTAGACAGGTAATAATCATGGTAAGGACTTTCTTATAAAGGTGGGAGTTCTCAAGAGGAAATCACAAAGTCCTTATTGGAAAACTGAGAAAAGAGGAGATGAGATACGATACAAAACTAGGCTAGGGTTCATAAGCAAAGAATGGTGGTGCTATTCAACAATACCCAAAACCCTTCACATCACACATATTACAAATTCAATCTCATATCCTGTGCTGAGGTACTAGAGTTTCACATTCTGGGCTTGGGTCTATCTCCCAGCATAATCTTGCACATCTTGTACTCCTCTGGCAGTGTACATACATAAGGCCATGACAAAAGGGATGCTGATGTAGTAGAGGAAGGAATAAGCAGAAAAATAAGTGTCCATAACTCTAGACATGAAATATAACATTAATAACCAACACCTGGAAGCACTGGATTTGGGGATTGGAGAAGGATATAAAAAGACAGAGAAAGAGGCTTCAGGTGTCAAAATGGTGAAATTGTTGATTGGATCAGTATTAAGGTACAATTTGACTGAGTAAGGGAGAGAAGGCAGTTAGGGATGATTTCCAGATACAGACATGAGAGGTAAGAGGGATTTGACAGTACAAGCTCCAAAAGGAAGTGAACAGGGGAAGTGTCTGTAAGTAAATAAAAAAGTTATAGTATAGGTAGGGCTTAGAAACAGGTTACCAATCACAGAAAAAAATTAACATCCACATGATTAGTTGACTGAGTGCTTAAAAATAAAACTACTGAACTTTTTAATATTAAAGCGTTATGTAAACCCGAAGTTTGTGGCACAAACAGAAAGACTGGTTTCACACAATTTGTGAGAGCACAGGAAAGGAGTTTATTCTGAGCAGGAGAAGAGCTTATTCTATGTCACAGCATGTGGGCCCTCCACAAGGATTGCAGTCCCTGGTTTAAAAAAATTGTGTCTACAATATTTGTTAGAGATAAATACCTATGATTCCCTTCCTTTCTTCAAGAATAGAGGCTGGCTGTTTATGGTACTGGTGGTATTTAGTAGCTTTCTACTGATGTCTTTACATATCATCAGACCATTAAAACAAAGTCTTTTTGATGGCTCTTTCTTAAACTTAACTTGGATACTATGCTAGTGAGGGAACATGCTACTGATATTGTACGTGATCACATGCTATTCCAACTGGACTGTAAAGAGCTACTCCTCAGACTCGAGATGGTAGGATTGATTTAACTGGAGGACACCGAGGCATAGTGAATGACAAATCTCTGTCCAAAACAACACTTCTACAGAGATCCCTCATTGTAAGGACGACCCTGACTACCCAAACCCCAGACAGACTACATGGAGGAGGACCCTGTTTCCATTTTATCTTGTTTCATGGAAGAGAAAAAGAACCCATAAAGGTGCAGAGAGGACTGAATCCTCCCCCTGAAACTCCTGAAAGTTGTTTTTATAGTGTGACACTGAGACATTCACAGATCACGAGATAAAGAGGAAGCAGCACAATTCCTGCTAATAAGACAAAGCCAAAGAAAGAGGAAGATGGAGCATTTGACAGTAAACACTGAATTGGGACCACAGGTAGCCATGAAGACAATAACCTTAACTGTCCAGAGTGCCTGGTCTGCTCCTGAAGTCCTGTGTTGACTCTTGGTGTCATTGTTCCCAAAATCATATGAGAAAGTTCACCACTCAGATTCTCACATTCCCAGAGAAAATGAAACATTTCCTACACCATTTGTAGTTGTGTGTTGCTGAGGAAATGCATCTTGACTCCCTATAACCTTGTCCAGTTCCTTTTTAAACCACTGTGTACCATCTGCTTGCCTCAGCAACTTTCTAGTTGAAGGCAGTTGATAAAGCAATAGTATTATAACTGAAACTTTCACAGCAGTAACTTTTGCTGTTTGATAAAAAAATATAATCATACAATATACAGTTAGAGAATCATGTCAAATTCTGATTTCTTAATAGTTGCATATAGTGTTTCTCTACAGTTTGAAAGCAGTGTTGAAAATTGCCCAGGAAACATTACTGCTAAGGGAAGATAAAGAAAATGTATTTCTATTTCTTAAAGGTGAAACAAACAGGTCTTATGTAAAATTTCTCTGACTTAGATAAAACAAAACCCATCAGCCACACAGTCCAGGGATATGCAAGTACATATCTTTCCCAGCTAAATTGCCAATTACCTAACTGCTGAGTAAAAAGCGGAACAGACACAGTCAGGACCATGTATCTGCACTAAAAACCTTGAAATTTCATTTTGATTATATTGTAAACATTATTAGAGTCCTAAAATTATTATTGTTTTCCCTTGACCTCTGGAGTTTGTCAGAGTTTGGCCTTGCAAGATTGTTTGTGTTAGAGGGGGCAAGTCACTAATATAGGCCAGGGATATTTTTAATACTAAATTGAGTCTTTCTTTAGAAAGATGTTCACACGTGGTCATTTCCGTAACTTAAAAAATAAGAGTAATAATAACTTTTTTCCCCCTCAGGTTTTACTCAAAAATATTCCTTGTTTATGCTGCTTCTTAGAAACAGAACTCTACAATGTACAATAAACAGACAATAACGGAAAAAATATCCCTCAGATCACCTGACTTCGATAAAATTATTCCAACAGCCCAATAAAAAGTGCTACTTTACTGTAAGACTTTAAACAGAATCAAGCCCAGCAAGTAAGAGCCTGCGAACTGTAATTTAGTAATTTGGAAATCCAATGTAAAAGAAATCATGTTTATCCATAGGATGAAGTTACCAAACATTTTCCCAAAATATATTCATCTGAATGTTAGACCATTTTCCCTTACTGCGTTGATCAACTGATCTATACACAGAATCCTAGAATCATTTAGGTTAGAAAAGACCTTTAAGATGATCAAGACCAATTAACCCAGCACTGTCAAACCCACCACTGAACCATGTCCCTAAGCACCACAGCTACACATCTCAAACACCTCCAGGGACGGTGACTCCACCACTTCCCTGGGCAGCCCGTTCCAATGCCTGAATGCCTATCTATCTGAAAACACACACACACCCCCTCCTACAAAGGGTGCTGGGGATTCCATGCAAAATAGGAGAGGACAAAAAGAGCTACAGTGGCATGTGTTTTCAGAAATGAGATGTTTTTATGTAGGTAGTTCTATACATTATTTAAGGAAATTGCGTATGATTTATAGAAGCAAATAAGACAAAGCTTGTTCAGCATATCTCAGCATTGTCTCCTGCATTATTTGTCTCCCAAGTTTGTTCCTTTTTTTATCTAACAAGGTATACTCTATTATTTTTATCCAGTTCATTGCTTGATTCTATCTGTCTTTTCAAAATTAGTTTGTCTAATCAGAAACCACTTTTGCTGGTAGTTCATTTCATATAAAAAGGAGGAATTCTTGTTTACTGAGAAAGTAATTGCATTATAATTTTGAAAAGAAAGAAATATGTATTGTAATAAATTGTTTCTTAAAAAATACATGGGAGCGTGAAAACCAACAAACAAAACAAATTAAAAACTAATGAATGAAAAGGCTATAAATAGAATATGAAACTGGAAAGAATAATTCATCACTGTAACTTACCTACTCCTTATTCTGTTGAGGAGAACTGAATATCTAAGAAAAGAAGAAAAGATATATGCATTTAATAAATGATGGTCAAGTAAATGTTTATATTAGCTGTCATTTTTGTTTTGGCTTTTCAGCCATTTTAAACAGTAATTAAACTTCTGCTATAAAAAGAAAGTGCATAATTTAAACACAGGTTTGGCGTCCACAATTCCTTTTTCAGTTATTGATTAAATGGTCTTGATAAAGTTTGCATGATGACAGGTAGGCTGTACTATCTTGCTGCAGGCATTTGTGTAGATTTAAGTGAAGGATAGAGAATGCAGAAATTGTGTGCAAAACTCTGCACAATATACTTTGTATGTTTATACTGCTGACCTATCCCATGTATTTTATTTCTTCCCAACATTTCAGTTCACATAAAACCATAAGTTTTTTTTTTATACCAATTAACTAATATTTTATTGACAATCCTGGTTTTTTTCAGCTAAACCAAGGAAAACAATAAGTATTATATATATGACAAATAACTGAAAGGAACCATGAAAACTGCCTAAAAGAAAATCAAACACATGGAAAAGAATGTGCAAAATCAGTGTGAAAATGATTATAGAAATTGGAAACAAAATCTGCTAACTAAATAACAATCATATAATAGAGAGTAGAAAAATAGAATAATTAATAGGAAATTTTGAAATCTAGGGAAAACTTGACTCTTACCTGTTTAGTTGATTAACACCTTGAGTTCTTTCTATTTGTAGACCTAATTAAGAAAAATACAAAATCCAATTAAAATGCATTAAATTATGTGAAAGAAATGGTTATAGATTTACATTGATTTAGCCTGATTTTATTTATCTGAAATTCATCCATGTTCTCCTTGTTATTGAAGTGCATTTATGATAATTTAGTCTTTGTTCCTTAAATTACACATTTGGGTGCTAATGTAATAGCAATATGGGATTATCTATGGACCAAACAGGTTGTTTATAGTGCAGTTCATTCAGTGAGTATACTCATATTCAGTGCAGGGAGATTACCTTTTATCAATCACAGAACACTGTTTTGGCTTACAATTGAGATGAAAGCAAAATACACCTGACTCAGTAAAGGTAGGAGTTAAATGCCAGATTATCCACATACGAGTGTTAGTAAGAAGTAATTCATACATGACAGATGCTAGAATGGGCATTAAAAATATTCAGGACAAAAATCATTAACAGTTCATAAAGCACATTGCTAAAGCGTATGTACAGTGTTCCACGCAAATGTTCTCAACAACGTCCAAATGCCTATCTGCATGCTCAAAGTCAGACTTATTCGTGAGCAAAAAAACCCCATCATGCACTTTCTAAATACCATTTCATACTCAATGTGTCTACTCTAAATTTAGGAAGCAAAGGTTTAACACCCTACCAATACCAAGAGGCTCAAAAAGGCATTATAAAATGACTGAACTGAATTTTATTTCTTTCAGTTACTAGTGTGTATGTAGCTACCAAGGACTGTGGGTTCTAAGCAGACCTTGCCCATCCAAGCTTCATGAAACAAAATTATTTGTGTATGGAGTGGTGCGTACTGTTGCTATCCCTATGGTGACTGGGTAAGTGCCTCATTGCAGAAAATTAGAGATTTCAGAGCATTTCAGAGAGGTGGCCAAGCATGCAGGTTTTCCTGGAGGAAAGTGGGAGGATATGCCATTGTAATACACAACCGCAGGATGGTCTTCCCTTTCATTATCGTCATTGGTGGTAGCTGAGGAGCATTGGTGCCAAGCCTGGTTGACCTGATTTATTCCCCAGGTAGATACATCCCCCACCTCATCTGAGACAGGAGATTGAACAGCTTTACCAGCACACCGTCCCACTGTGCACAGGGTCCTCTCTGGCCAGCCCAGTCCCCAGTCCCCTTCTCCCTTCAAATCTAGTTTAAAGCCCTTTCTGTGAGCCCTGCCAATTCGTGTGTGAGGATACTTTTTCCCCTCCGAGATAGCTGAACCCCATCTGTTGTCAGTAAACCCGGTGCTGTGTAAACCCCCTGTGATCAAAACCCCCAAAGTTCTGTTGGTGGCACCAGCCTCTAAGCCACATGTTAATCAGATGTGTTTTCCTGCTTCTTCCAGTGTATTTCCCTACCACTGACAGGATTGAGGAAAACACTGCCTGTGCTCTCAATCCTGCAACCAATCTCCCTAATGACCTGAAGTCCTTTTCAAACGCTGTTGGACTTTTCTCTGTGAAAATCTCTGGATGACCAAAAGCGGGTAGTAGTCTAAGGGCCACACCAGACCAGGGAATTTCCTAATAATATCCCTAACCCAGGTCCCAGGGAGGCAGCAGACCTCCCTGTGGAAGGGATCTGGTCAACATATGGGGCCCTTATTTCCCCTCAGAAAGGGATCTCCTACCACGATTACTCTCCTTTCTTTCTTGATTGAACTAATCCTGAGTTGTGGGGGTGACTGACTCACCCTATCTTCCCAGATGGACCTTCCTTTCCATCTTTATTTGCCTGGCCCTCAGTTTCCAAAGGCCCATACCTGTTGTGCAGCAGTAACTGGGGAGGCAAGGGAGGCTGGCAGGAGATTTGGCTGCCCCCCTGAGGGGTGACCTGACTCCACTCCCCCCCATCTCTTAGGTCCCCTCCTCTTACCTGGTGGCAGGAGGATAGGGGATCCTGTGCTTCCTGCGGAACCTGTTGCCTTTGCTCAGGGGTGGGAGGGTGTGAGTTCATCTCCATCTCCTCCTCACACTCCCTCAAAGTCCTGAGCCTTTCCACCTCCTCTTTCAGCTCAGCCACCAGGCTGAGCAGATCATTTACCTGCTCACAGGGAACACAGGTGTCGTCCCTGCAGTCCTCGATTGCAAGTGAAAGGCTCCAGCATGCCCCGCAGCTGGGGGCCTGGACACTGACAGGTTTACATGGGGCCTTTGTCTGGGTCACCACATTTCTTTTGCCAAACAGTTTTTGGCCGGATTGTAACTACAGCTGTTCCTGGCCGTGTAACTAACCGCTCAGGCCTCCACAGCACTCCCAGATGACTCTCCACACCCTCTTCCTTTGACCTGAGAGGTGTGCAGGGATCCCTTTAAATAGCCCGCTGAGGCTGCGACGGCCCTCATGCTTCGCCCACCTTCCTGCGAGAGACGCCGGTTCGGTGAGGGAGGTTGGTCTGCTCGCCGCGTGTATCCCGGCTTTGGGGAAAAAAACCAAACCCAAAAACCCTGTACACCCAGTTTTTGTCGCCCAGCCAAGCTACCGCGGGGACTTTCTGGCTCTGGAGGCCGATTACAGTCTTAAAACAAGATATTTAAACCAGATTATTTCCTTTTGTTAACTTACAAGGGAGCATTACACCTCCTCCACCTTCATAACAGATGAGAAAGAAGTTGTTAATGATGTAGAGTCCCTCAGGCTGCCCCAGTCATAAACTCTGGGGTTTTGATTCAGGACACTTGGGAGAGCATATTCCTGCTTGAATATGGAGTTAGTGAAAATCCTCAGCTGAGTGTGTGTGATAGGAAGTCCCAGGAAGCAAACAGCGTAAACTGTGACCAGTCTCACAACTGTTTGGAGTTTTGCTGTTTCCAACCTGAAAGTGCTTGGAAGTACCAAGGACTTTCTTATGAGGTTTCCAGAGCTCCATACTTCTTTTTGGAATATGGACAACATCAGATTAGCCTGACAGTTATTTCTATTGCTTCCACTTACCGCCTTAATCTAAGGGAAAATGCCACTAAACACTCAAAATAGTTTTAAGCTTATTTGAAATTTAAGACTTGAGCTAAAAATACTGAATAGGTAATATTAGCCTAAAAATTATTGGCATATAATGTTTCTTAGAGTGGTGGTTTTGTGGGCTTTTGTGTGTCTGGGTACACATTATTGTGGATTGAAAGGCACATAAATTGAAATCAAATATCTCCACATAAAAGTTCTCAAGCAGCTTATTCTCTTTGATTTTTAGTAGTATGAATTGTATCTAGGATCATGACCTTGTAACAACTTAATCCTGTCAAGCTAACTCTACCAGTCACTAACTTACATAATTCATAGAATCTCAGGAAAAAAGGTTTAGGGTAGAAGGAATCTCTGGAAGTCATATAGTCCAGTGCCCATATGTTCTTGCTCACTCTAAATGGTGGTTCTTTAATAAACTTCCACTGAATTTGACTCTAACTGCATTTGTCACCTCATACAAATGCAAATTAAAATGTGTTAAACTATCAGGATGGTGATTTAAGGCTATTTGCCTTGTTTTACCAATGGGATAAGAGGGGAGCATGCAGAAGGTTTGGTAATATGGATCAGCTGGCATGAAATAAGTTAGCTGAGGGCAGGAGCTCAGGCACATGCAGCCATGTAAGCACATCCACACCAATCATCTAGGGAGTTTTAAGGTGAGTTCTCAGGCTATAGATAAGCAACTTCATAGTGCTAATAATTCATAGTGGTTAAAGGTTACACAACTAGAATCGTGGTGATACAGATACTTAACTAATTGAATTTTGTTAATTAACATTTTCAACACCTTGAGAGAAATATAAAATCTACTGTGCCATTCAGGTATGGGAAGGGGCTGCCCCGGGAGGTGGTTGAGTCACCATCCCAGGAAGTATTTAAAAGACAAGTAGGTAAGGCACTTATGGTTTAGAGGTGGATTTGGCAGTGCTAGGTTATTGGCTGGACTTGATGATCTTAATGGTCTCTTCCAACCTAAAAGATGCTATGGTTGTGCTTGCACTGAAATGGTCTGTTCATTTTCTACTGCCTATTAAAAATCATGTATTTTAGATACAATGGTTGTTAACAATTATAGAGGGTTTTTAAGAACTTTGTTTACTAGGCTGACACTAGTAAATTTTCTGTGCTTACACACAACTGAAAATACATTAATTTCATAAAATTAAGTAATATTAAAGTGGTTTTATTACTGATTTAAAACTCTGTTTCTCTGTACATGATGTAAATTGTCACCCAGATAGAAAAGTGTGAGAGAGAAATGTGATTGTCTTTTTCATATTCAAAGCATACATACTGGTGTCACAAAACCAGATTGTTTTGCCCATAACTAGAAGGCTGAAGAGCAAAATCTCATTAAGATTGGTTTATGGAAGTAGGTTTACAAGCCATGCACATCCATGAATAAGTTAGTTTAAATGTCTGAGAAATACATGGCTTTTCAAATATCTGGCTGACAGTCTTGGGTTTGGAAATACAAACTGAGATGAACTTAAAACTTGATAGTCAGAAATAAACCTGTCTGAAAAATGGTGTTATGAAGAAAAGAATCTACGTTCTAGAGAGACTGCTTTTTTAAAAACTGTTCTGATCTTCCCATGACTTGGCAACATGTGTTTATCCCTGGCATTCTGGTGGATTTGGATCTAATGCATGTGTTCTCACATGGTACCTCTGAAAACCTGATTTGCATGAAGTGATGCTTGCATAAGGTGTTTAAAAGATTTGTCAGCAGGAGGAATATGACTGCTGAAGGAATATTCAAAAGGCTTAGACTGTCATGCAGTGTATTTCATAAAATCAGACTTACATGCTCATAAAACTAAAGCATGTCTTCCAGTGTTTATTTGCACTGGTTGGTACCATTTTCTAATTTTGTTTGGTTATGTGTCTATAACAGTGTGCTATATACACTGTCTGCCCGTAATGGTTTCTGAAACTAAGTGCTGTGTAACTGCATTTGTGCAGAGAAGGGAAGGGAAATAGAAATTGCCCTTGAGATTTGCTGCCAGCCCTCAGGTTTGTCCTTAAACCAAGGGGGGAAAAAAACCCAAGACTACTTTCTAATGGCTTTGGTTTTATATTTTGGACTGATATCTCTTAGGTGGTTATTTGATAATTCATCTGAAAGATAAAGAATTGCAGTTAATTGTTGGCCTGTATCCTATCATAAGACTACATTGGCCTTGATTGGACATTGTAAACAGTATGGATGTAATAATTCATTTATGTATTTATTATTTCAAGGTTACAGCACTAATACTGAAGTCAACACAGGTTATTGCTATGAAGATATGAAGCAATCAAAATATTCTATTTTTACTCTGAATTGGTTGCTAATGCACAGCACAGACAAAATACAGAAGAACAAAAGAAGCAAAATCACTGGAAATTAAGCCTATTTTTCATTAACTTTGTCACTTATGAACTCAGGTTTGAACTTTGCAGTCACTGCAGTGCGTTCAAAAAATAGATAATGCAAAAAATTTCCACGACTTCAGTAGAGTCCCTGTTGTATTAGTAAGTAAGCTCTCCAATGGCCAAAATAGTATCTGTAAATTCCCATGATTTTTAACACAAAACGTAGCAGCCTGGCATGATTAAAAGCTTTAAGTTCTCAAAGAGCAACATGATTAAAGCAGGACTGTAGTTTTGAGTGGCACCTCACTGGTTTCATTTGCCAGTATTGTTATTTTCCAAGGTAATGTTTGATTTACAAGAAAAACGCTTTTAAGTCACACAGTAAGTCCTACAATGTATCCACAAGTATAAAATCCTCAAATTGCCTTCATTTGTCAAATACTAAAGCCCTACCTGAGACTATTCAGTTGCAGAGTAGGAATCTAATGATGGCAGTAAGAAGGAGGGAGGTTAGATTTATAGAGGTTTTAGGGGCTATACCTCTTGTCTCTCTTCCCTTGTCCTCCTTCTGACACCCTTTAATTCAGTACTTTGACCACAGTAATGCAGTTAAGCTTCAGTATATGGCACAGATGGCTCATAAGTCCAGTCACCATGATTTTATTGAAACCTCGCTCGTGTTAGTAATTTAAATTGATTTTAAATTCCAGATTATTAGTGAAGACAATGAAATGCTGAGCCCTAATGTTAACCCATCTTTCTCCTTGTGCTGCACTTTCCCTCCCAGTCTGTCGTGTTTTTCCCTTGCTTACACTATAATTGCCCCCATTTTGGGGTTTTTGTTTGACACACAGCTAAGGTTCAAACACAGCAAATGAAGGCATTTCTGGAGAAAAATAATAATGAATGCAGCCTGGATTAGAAATAAATGTGAACAACACTTTACAAGTAGGTGGTTACTCAAACTAATGCCTTCTATTTTTCCTCACTTAATATAAATCTAAATTATCAAATGTTATAAGTGAAAAAGTCTTAGGTGGTCATACATAGACTATGATCATAAAACTATTATAGTGCATGTCAGTCTACCATTTTAGCCAGTGTTGTACAACAGCTATGGACTCCTGGGTGCAAAAAGCTGATTGTTCTAGATAAGCCAAGTACTGGTTTTACTAGTTAACTTCATTTTTTAAAGAAACTACCTCAAGTACAGTCAAGGTTTTATCTACCATTTGTTTCAAGAATCTGGATCAGATCCTTAAATCAGAGCCAAATGCGAATAAAAGCAGTAAATTGCTGGGCAATAAATCCTCAATGATCTGCATTACTCAAAGATGGGACCTGCTGGAACATCTTCATAACATTCTTTTTTCCTTCCTTCTCCTCATGTGCAACATATTGCAGTAATCAATTAACATGATAGAATATTCCTGTGCTGAGACCTCCTTGTAACTCCCATATGGTCAGGATTTGATCTTAATAGCTCAATTTTTTTTTTTTTTTTTTTTTTTTTTTTTTTTTTTTTTTTTTTTTTTTTTTTTTTTTTTTTTTTTTTTTTTTTTTTTTTTTTTTTTTTTTTTTTTTTTTTTTTTTTTTTTTTTTTTTTTTTTTTTTTTTTTTTTTTTTTTTTTTTTTTTTTTTTTTTTTTTTTTTATAACTGAACTCATCCTGTGCTTTAGTGATGATGGAAAAATAGACCTAAGCTTTCAGAGAGGTTTAGTGATTTTTGTACCCTTGGTATTGGATTTAGATGTTTTGGAGAAGTCTGATACTCAGAGATGATTTAGCATCATTTACCTGTATTTAAATGACCAGTCTGGACAAGCAAGAAGTGAAGTGCCTGGTTTCTTCACGTGCGTTTAAAAACACGGGCCTTACTGTACCTCTTTGGAACAAATATATAAACAACACTGTTGATCTCTTGATCTTGTTTAAATAATTTATTCCTACCCATAATACCTTTTATTTGCTTTTGTAACTCAAAGACTTTGATTCCACTGTAACAAAGCAGGAAATTCTGGCTTATAACCTGGATAATACCAAGTGGACCGTGGCTCATATAAAGAAAGGACAGTAGCTGAACTTGTGTCTCTTTCTGCTTTTAGTTGTTCCCTTTTGGGGTTTAGGAGTGCTGCAAAAAGTCATAACTGGAAGCTTGTTTAAGTCCTTTCACAGCGCTTGTAAAGTTTGAAGCAACAAAGGAATCCCTGGAGGTCCACAGTTCTTTAACCAGTAATACCAAAGCTCCCTGACCAAACTCCAAGAAAATTCCCCTTGCCACTACTTCCTTTGAAAGAGTTGTAGGAACTGAATTTTATGTACTTCATGCACATTAGTCTTGTAACAAAATTTATTACAATTGAACTCAAACCCTCTCATTTTCTTTTCTTCTTCTTTTTTTTTATAATTTTATAAGATAATGTCAAATTAACCTTCCACATTTCTTAATTTTTTCCCATTATCTGACAAGAAAATATGATGCAAGCCATACGGTTCTTTCTAAATAGAAGGTGGAGAAATTGCTTGGTCCATACGTATTTCAGCAGAGGGTGGCAGTACACTACCACACTCCCACAGTAAAGGAAAAGTTATACAGTAATATTTGTGGCTTGTGTCTTCAAGGGAAGAATACACCATGCAGATGCATATTTTTGGGGGATGAGGTGGGAATCGGACTGATAATATAATCCCCAAAGCACTTCAGTGACCTTGCTCAATCCACTCAATCTCCATCTCTCTTTCATCTGAGATAGTATTCATTCTCATAGATTATTATCCTCAGGAGTATTATAATGGTTTGTAGTCATCAGTTGATGGTAATTATGGAGGAAAACTAAGATATCTGAAAATGGGAATCTCTACTGATTAACTAATAATACCAGAACCATTAACTTCATCAATAACAGCACCATATTCACCAACAGTGTTATGCAGATTAATCTCTAGAGGAGGAACGGAGCCATGCTATGGCAGGATGCATTACATTTCCATTTTCATGGCACTATGAACATGCTAAATATCTCCTCCCTTTCCTCAGTCTGGTTTTGCTACTGTGGTGGCAGAGTATTCTTCAGAATTAGAAATTTCTTGTTGTCTGTACAGCAGAATGTGGATTTATCTGATACCTGCTGTCTTTCTTATGCTGTTGATTTTTTTATTTTGTTTGTTTGTTTTGTTCCTTCTTTTTAGAAAGTAGAAAGCAGTTAGGAAATCATACATAAGCCAGCAAAAAAGGCAAGATGTATTTTTTTCCCCTTTGCAAATCTTTTGTAATCTTCTGGTTGACAGAAAATGTAGCAATTGGTATAGTCTATTTTAAATTACTGCAGCAAAAGTATTTTAGCACATTGTCAAACTGCAGACCTTCATGATTCAAGGCTACAGATTTTTTGGATGTGAAGAAATACTTCAGTGAAATAAGAAAGCAATGCATAATAGGAGAACTACTCCTTCGCTATGCAAATAATGAAAGATTATTTGTATACAGAGCATGATTTCTTTAATGTGCTTTTATTTTCCCCCAAGAATTTAAACCAAAGGATTATGCAGGTCAAGAAGAACTTGAAGAACAAAAGCCATTCACGATCAAGCTCTCAATATAGACTTACATTAGTAAAAACATTTGAATAACATTTTTATAATAGTAATCTAAGTAGCTTATGTCAACTTCTCTAGTAACCAAAGCCAAGCATAATTTTCATGCATTCTTTCAGAAGACATTAATTATTTAAAATATGTAAAATATGGAAGCAGTGTTCTGGAACATCCTTCTATTAAGAGGAAAGAAGTTGGAAATGATGCCAGGAATTTTAGGTGAGGAATGGCATGCCCCTTCTCAAAAATAAGAGATTTTTTTAAAGAATTAAGGAAATTACATATTTCCACTCAAAACTGTTATCAATAATAATTCCTTACTACTATCTTAGTAGATTTCAAAGTCTTCAAGATTCTTAACAGAATACCATTTGTCATAACGAGATCTAGATTAGGATCCCTGAACTCGGTTATCGGAACAGCCTGCCAATGGAGGAGGTTGAGTCATGATCCCTGGAGATATTTAAAAGACGTGTGGATGAGGTGCTTAGAGACATGGTTTAGTGGTGGGTTTGCAGTGTTATGTTAATGGTTATACTTAATGTTCGTATTGGTCTTTTCAAGCCTAAAAATTTCTATGATATTAACTTATTCAGACATCTAACTCACCATGGAATCAGTAGATGCTAAGTACCAATTCATATTTGAGGATGTAGAACTTGTGCACATTCACCTGTCAGACAATTGTCAGAACCAAGAATCAGGCCCAATTCTTCCATGTCTTTTTATATTAACTACTGTCCTCTCAAAAGTCTCTAGAAACCTTCCACAATACTGAATCATAAAATATCCACAAGGTACTACTATTTGAAATAGGGGGATTGTGTTTAAGGGTAGGCAGGACATAAATAATACCAGGCTAGAAATGTCAGTGCTTTCAGACAGTTAATTATCAATGATTCAATTTTATTTGGTGAGCAAGCATTCAAAAATCTGAGAAAATTTCAGATGTGTTTTCTCACCTGTAAGTATCTTCCTCTGATAGTTCTTGTAACGTATTCTCCTCGACTATCGCTACAGGAGGTGGCATGTTTCTCAGCAGGGTTCTTAAGTTACTAATATTGTGATGAAATATGGGAAGAAAAATATCCAGAGTGATCAGAATCTCCAAAGCATTATTTGGTTATCATTAGGATTATTTCATGTATCAGAGCAGAGGAAATATTTTTCCCACAGCTAGAGAAACAGTTGTCCTTAAAAATCCCTCCTACTTTTTTAGCTAGTGCTGTAGGGACTATGGACTGATACACATTCGTCACTGAGTTTTCTTCTAGCAAAGACAGCTGATTTCCCCCATGGGAGTTGAAAGCTGCCATAGATAGATGAGCCATCCTCTGTGCTCCTTCATCTCTCAGCTGTTTGTATAAGACTGTGGCAAGCCCTGATATGAATGTTGCAACAAGCAACATTCACAGAGTTCATTGGGGGAAATGTCTTCTGGTTATTGGCATCCTTCAAACATCTGACAGAACAAGTGTCAAACCTCAAAAATATATTTAGGCAAGCATGTTAGTCAAGCTAGAAACATATTTTCTCTCCATAGCAGTTTTGCCCCACAATACTAATAGGTTTTATTAGGCCAATGCACCATTCATATTAAATCATCGAGTGAATGTCCTGGAGGATGATCTGCAGATAATCCAACTGTTTCCCATCAGGAGATATCTCCTGGGAAAATCAATGTCACAGGCTGCCTCTACAAGTTTAGTATGTCCACTGAGAGAGGAGCACATCTTGGATACCTTCCTGGATCCCTGCTTTTGGGAGTACTAGCAGAGTAGAGCTGAAGGTAGAACCAACATGAGAGGTTTTGCAGGAGACTAGTGAAAGAGAGGGGATAACATTTGCAAGATGCAGTAGTAGTGAGACGATAGTTTTATATCTGTATGTGGTGTAAGAAAGGTATAGGAGCCTTTGTGGGGGTAACTGGGTGTTGATATGCTGGAGTCCTGAATGGTCCAAGTATACTTTTGAATCCTTCCTGATTAATAGAAAACCTTATAGTAAAATGTTATTCAAAAATAAACTGGGTTATAAAAGAAAAAAATATTTGTTTTAAAAGTACATTTTAAGGAAATAGCTAGGAAAGACAGGGTTTCCTGAGGAGGACCAGCTTCTCTCAGAGAATAGATTTAAAATCTGTTTCACTGATATAACTCTGAAAATCCATGATTGAAACCTCTAGCCTTGAGAAGTTACAATACATCATAAGAAAAAGGTGAGTCAACATGTAATGTTTCAATTATAGGGTTCTCAGGAGTACACAGGTGGTGTAATAAGTAAGGTCACGGTCTTTCCATCAGCAGTACCCCTACTATTTCTGCAGTTACTATGAATGGGAAACTATAATACTTATGATTGTGAAAAGTCCAAAGTTCAGAGCAGATCGATCTCATGTTCTGAAAGGTAAACAGATAAAGATTTGTTATGTAACAAGTGCCTATGGTATTTATACCAGCTGGTCTATCTCTGTGTGATGGTTGTCCAGGCCATAGGGATGATCAATATATGCAATAGCAGGTAGCCATGACATTTAAAATATATCCTTACCCCAACATAATATTATTTAAAACAAGTGGCTTTTAAATCCAGATATTTTTTCATTTGTTTGGTTGGTGTTGTTGGTTTTTTATTCCAGACTGGCTTGTGAAAATCAACATATTGTATAGGTTCCCAGTATGGCCACCCACTGAACCTGTTAGGTTATGCTCTGCACGGGGAGTTTGTGGAAGTGATTCTATTCCCAGCTTTGTCATTATCTAGCTGCTTGTTAGGCTGTTACCCTCTCCTTTTCACATCTGTATTCCATTTCCTCAGCTTTTCCCCCTGCTTTGCTTTGTTGGTTTAGACGAAGCTCCTACAGGTTTACACTAGCTCTTGTCTTTTTCTGCCATTGAGGCTTTGGCCTGAGCACTAGTGTTGAGAGTTGTGACAGACTACCTCCAGTAGAAACAAAAAATGGTTGTAAGTTCAAATGCTTCTTTGATTTCTTCAGCTCGTATGCATCCATCACTAATGACACGCTGACCTACACAATGTAATAACCAATGTGATATATATTAGTGATGTAACACTATTTTCTGGCACAAAAGTTACTCAGGAGTGGAATGATTGTGTTCCAATGGAATAGGAATGTGACTTTTAATGACCCTAAAATAAAAGGAACTCCTAGGGAAAACATCTGAATTAGTAGAAAGGTAGTAACAGCTGAGAAAGTAAGTGCTAGGGAGCTTTCATTTTCTGTTCCTAACTCAGACTCCTTTATTTCCTATTTTTGAGAAAATTCAAAAAAAGAAAATCACTGGTAGCAAGGGAGTAACAAAACTGGCATTAAAGGAACACAAGTTCACTTCAGATGTACGCACCTTAACAAGGAACACAAGGGTTTGCAGCAGGGCATGCAACAGCTTCAATGAAAAACCCACATTGTCATTTCTATTCTTTCATATTCAAACCTGTAAATAGGAGACAACTAGGAATTTCAAACTCCAAATCTGTTCCTAGCAAATACACTTGGCCCTTTATTTTTAGGACATTTTCAGTGTATCCAGATACAACATTTATATCTCGGGTTACTCACTGAAAACACACACCTGATATGGATTACTACTAAAAGAGCCTTAGCTTTTTCATTTCCTGATCTTGCGACTTAAAATTCCTAACCTTAATGTTGTATTAATGCAATTTTTTTTTCATTTTAATATTTTATCTTCATTTAAAATGCAGTGAAATAAGTCACTGTGATTTATACAGTAAGCTAATAGTATTGTCAGATCCATTCAGTGTCCTCTTACCTCTAAGGCTCTTCTCTAGTGAGTTATCAAATGAGAGGATACATTTAATCAACTATTTAAAGCTAGCACTGTATTCTGAGAGTTAATTACTATTATATCATAAATCAGAACAGAGGAAAAAAAACAATGTTATTTTGTAATCATTGATTTTATATATCTCCCAAATCCAAAACATTCTTAATTATGCAGAAAGCGAGACATGGCTAATACAATTATTTGGCACTGTCGGATTTTGCAACTACTCTTCCCCTGCCTTGCCTGCTGCAGAAGGGAAGCAAGCTCTTTCATTCTATGAAAAATGTGCATCAAAACACAGAGAAAGCCAATAGAGATGGTGTTGTCCAACTTTATCTACCTGTCATTAAGATTTTGGAAAAGAGACAAAAATGTTGAATTTCCTTTGACATATTCTAAATCATTACTGATTTGTTGACACTCACATGGTTGCTTTGGTGGCAACAGAGGTAGATTTTCAAAGTGGTTGTCAGACAAGAGGAAGATGTATTTGTGAGTGGAAGAGACAAAGGGGAAAATAGATTTACAGAATTTACAGAAAGTAGCTTACATTTTTTTCTTTTCCCCTCGGTGTGTGTTTGTTTATTAAAGAAATGCCATATGCATTAAAGAAATGCATGAGGGAAATACAAGCAATCTGCTCGTAAAATTCCATTTTTTATATTTCTGTTCCAGGGACACCTTCCTCATCACAGGAGTGTTAATTTCATCTGGTTGACAGCTATGAAAATAACCTACGTATTTAAGCGGCGAAAACAGAGGTAGCAACACATTCGCACAATGCAGCCTGTTTTCTATTTCAAGCTGAAATCTAAGCACTGTCCCTTTAAAGGAGACCTTGCTATCTTGATAAAGAAAACTAATGAGGTGGCCTTTCTAGGGCTAGTCACATAATAGCCATGGTGACAAGGACCTCTATCAAGAAATAAAGCAGAAGATAAATGAGATTTTTCTAATATCCCTTTCACCCATTGTTCACAAGTGTCACGCGATACAGCTTCTATTTATCATGAGGTAGTAGATACTGGGCACTATTTTGTAAAGGAAACCTAAATTGCAACATTGTGTTATTAGCAGCCCATAACCACTCTTTACTCCTTCCTGTTCTTTTTGCAACTGAGAAAAAGAATGTTTGTTTGTTTGGTTTTTTTTTTATGGACATAAAGGAGGTCACTTATATTTGTACTGGATGTCCACACAGCATTTAACAACAGTAAAATGCTAATAGATATTTCTGTCAGCTAGGCTGAAAACCAGTCCCACCCACACCAAGAAGAAGGGTCATCTTCATCTAGATTTCCTTTTCTCAGCTTACCAGCTTCCTTTATTTTACATGATATTGTTAATACAAAGTCTTAAACTCCAACACAGGTTTTATCTTTCCCCAATGTTCCAGCCACACCGTACATGGAGGGTCATTCTGCTTCAGGCACATTTTGGAGTGTGAGGGAGGATGGTTGAACCTTCTGTAAGTATCCCCATTGGGTTTCCTTTTTTGGTTTGGGAACCTAAAAGGTTTAGGGACCTCGGTTTATAATAAAATAGGTTTGGGACCTATTTTATTATAAAAAGAGTTTAGAATAGGAGTTATCTGTTACGATGGCTTGCAAAAGCAGGGTACTGAACTCAGTTGCACTGGGTGTGCCCTTCAGAGCACTGTTCCCATGGTATTAGTTTGTGATGGTGTTCGTGCCTTGCAAGTCTTTATTTTCCCTCAACTCCTGTATGATATGGTGATGTACTATGGTTCTCAGGGGAGACAGTAAAATTAAATCTGATTTTCCCCCAATCTAAAATGTTTTATTTCACAGAAACACAGAATCAAAGAATGGATGTGGTTGGAAAGGTCCTCTGAGGACTGTCTAGTCCAACCTTTGTGTTCAAAGCAGGTTCACCTACACCAGATTGCTCAGGACCATGTCCAGTTGGGTTTTGAATACCTCCAAGGATGGAGACACCAAAACCTCTCTGGGCAGCCTGTTCCAGTACTCAAGTCACCCTCACAGTAAAAAAGTTGTTTTCTTATCTTTAAACAGAATTTCCTGTATTTCAGTTTGTGCCCATTGCCTCTTGTCCTGCCACTGGGCACCACTGAGAAGAATTTGACTCCCTTTTCTTTACTGCCCAAAAGCAGGTATTTATACACAATTATACAATACCTCTGAACCTTCTTTTCTCCAGGCTGAAAAGACCAGCTATCTCAGCCTCTCCTTATACGAGAGATCATAGAATCACAGAATGGTTAGGGTTGGAAGGGACCTTAAAATCATCCAGTTCCAACCCCCCTGCCATGGGCAGGGACCCCCTCCACTACAACCATACAACAGGTGGCTCAAAGTCTCATCCAGCCTGGCCTTGAACACCTCCAGGGATGAGCCATCCGTGACTTCTCTGGGCAACCTGTTCCAGTGCCTCACCACCCTCTCTGTGAAGAATTTTTTCCTAACATCCAATCTAAACCTACCGTCTTTCAATTTAAACCCATTACCCTTTGTCCTGTCACTATCTGTCCTTGTATAAAGTCCCCCCAGTTTTCTTGTAGCCCCCTCAGGTACTGGAAGGTGCTATAAGGTCTCTCTGGAACCTTCTTTTCTCCAGGATGGACAAGCCCAACTCCCTCAGCCAATGTTCCAGTCTCTTCATCATCATCATGGCCTGTTGTTGGATTCACTCCAGTATGTCCATCTCTGTCTTGTACTGGGGAGCCCAGAGCTGGGAAGTGACTAATTCAGCCCAGGAAACCACTGATGTTGTTTCTTGATATTAATTCTTGGATAGCAGAAATAGATTATGCTGAGTACCTACTGTTTGAATACTATGGGATCTGGGACAGGAAACCTTTGGTGGATTAAATGCACCAGGTGCACAGGAAATGCTATTCAAAATGTAATTCTTCTACTAAGAACATTTATAAAATGTTCTGTGAGCACAGGTGATCCCACCTGAAGTTCCTGGCCTAGATCCAATGGCACATAATGCTTATAAAGCCTCCAAGACTTAAGCATTCAAAGAAAAGGTAGCCTTCCAGGCAAAACAAGTATATGATATTTAACCTGTTGCGCTTCAGATGTATCAACAGTCTGAAAGAATGAATCAGAAGTCTGAGCACCACATTTGCTTTATCTGTAGAAGTGAAGGAACTATACTGATACATCAGTATCATTAATATTACTTGTCATTTTGGTTAATGGAATGGGGCTTGGCAGTAACAATGAAACGAACTAAGTTGCAAAGGGAGAGTAGCACCAGGGGATGAAATGTTGAGGAAAAGAGATTCAGAAACAAGAGCAGTAGAGAGAAAGTGATGGAAAGAGTAACGAAGAGCCTAGGGTGTAATGTGGCAACAGCAGTTAAATGTTCACTTTCCACATAATGCCAGATTTACTCTTTGGTCTCTGTGCAGAGAGTGACAATGAAAGGAAGCTGCTGTGCAAAACAGGGAGGGTTTATGCCCCAGTCCATTGATCTAGTTTCAATATTTGATTCATCCTTCTCTGGATGGGTGTGCTTTGTCTCTGGGACTTTTCCAAAACCCTGGCACCTTGCAGCAAGTACTGAGTTTCCTTCTGTTGCACCTTCCATTGAAATAAATAGCTGGAAAAACTGTGTAAGATTTTGATTGCTATTTCACAGGATGAAAGGATCTGTAAAATTTACAGTCTGTGCAGCTTTACTGCTATATGGCCACCTCAGGGGTGTCAGGGAGGCCAGCAAACTATCCGCAAATAGTTTTCTGCATAGATTGAGAGGAAGGGAAAAATTCTAGCCATGGATATTGGCACAAATCCACTCTCTTATGAAAACTCCCTCTACATCTTTAATGTCCAGGGAGAACACCTGGAAAAGCCTGTGCTTAAGGCACTGAGTTGCAAATTGGATCCCTGATTTAGCTACAGATTTCCATTGTGACCAAAGGAAATGTACTTGATTTGTGTGTCTCTGTTTCTCTAGAATGAGGATAAAGCTTTCTGTTTCCTACCTCTACTATCTAACCTGTTTTAAGCTGCAAGCTCTTGGCAGTTAGGGGTGGAAAATATTTTTCCCAAGTAAAACACTGATAAAGGTAATAGCGATAGCTGCCTTTCAGGCAATGCTTTTCATCTGCAGATATTAATGTAGTCAGCAAGGTATCATTATTTTGATTTATAAAAGCAGAAACTGAGGCACATGAAGGGGAAATTATGAGTTCAAGGTCATGACAGGAACATCAGTCTAATCCCCCGAGTCCCACATTTCTGAGCTTTACTTACTATGTCCTACAACGATGCCTTTCTGGGACACATGGAGTAAATGGCAATGAGCACGCAGGTATCTCCTTTGAAAGGTCTCATCACATACCTGCCTGCATGGAACACAATTTATACGCCTTGGAAGGATGAAGGTCTGAGTCAATATAGCATCAGTGTAATATCTTGATGGCTGTTAGCTTCAAAGAAATCTTATCCCACTTTTCACGAGAAACAAGACTTTGAAAGGAGAGCAGTCACGATACAGAGTAAGTGCCACCTTTTAAATTATGATCAAAGTTGAAATGTGCTGTAAAGTTGCTGAGAGACCTATATATTGGTTTATAGACTTTATTTACTAGATCCATTTTTTTCATACGTGGTGTTTCTATTCTGCGTGCTTATGTGATAGGTTAGTAGAAGAGTAATTGTCTCTTTTCCCTTGGGACATGAAATGGAACAAAGGACAAGGATGCAGTTCAGATGCTATAATGAACAAAAGAGACTTAAGTCAGTTCCTAGTATTGGTCTAGACTTACAGGAGATCACCAGATTCCTGTGTAACCTTTGGATCTGGACCTTAGCAGTTTCTTTATACTTTTGTTAAAGCTACAATTATTTTCATTCATTTCATTTCAACAATTAAATAATAATATTTATTTCCCTACCTAATGGACTGGCTGTGAGGACAAATGTGGTAGCGGTATTTTAGGCACTCAAATTCTATGGTAGTGGAGACAATAAAATGTAAAAGTGGGTGGGAAACATCTTTTCTCGGAGTTGTGACCAGATTCACCTTACATCATTTCTGCTAGTTACTTGTCTAATCTGGTGGGGACTCTACCCGCTTCCTGCTCAATTTATTCCAGAGCTTTACTGTCTTCATTGTTAGAAATTGCTTTTAATGTCTAATCTGAATCTTTCTTTTTGTCATAGTATAAGCCTGTCATACTTTGTTCTGTCCTTTCCATCAGCTGCTACTTCTAATAGCCTTTCATATGTTTAACACTTAACATATCCCCTTTAGAATTCTCAGCTTTAGGTTAAATAAACCCTAATAAATTTAGACATAGCCATTACTATCCTTTGGGATTTTTTCCTGAAGTTCTAAAACCAGCCAAAGAACTTAAATTGAGATTTTTATGGGTATTATATTGCCCTTCAGTGTGGTTTCTGTCCCTCTGGGATTTGTGTCATCTGCAGTTTTAGTGAACATAGTCTTTACTCCCTTATTGAGGTTTTAATGGAGACTTTCAATACAGTCTAGAGCAGAGCTGATCTTGCTGGAAACTCTGCTTCTTACCTCCCTTTAATTTGATAGCAAGCTACTGTTGATGAATTAATCAAATTATTTTGCACCTTCTCTCTCCTAATTTTCCTTGTGAGAACGTCACATAAAGCAATGTCAAAAACTGTACTAAAAAGTCAAACGATCTGCTTTCAACTCCTTCCCCTCTGTCCCCAAACCTTCCTGTTCCAGTGGGTGGCATCTAGATTGTTTTGACACAATTTCTGCTTGGTGAATTTACCCTGACATTTGTAAGTACCTAGAGAAGTGTGTTTGCATTAAATAGTTCCCAGGGAATAACTACATGTGAAATATTGTAGGTGTTGTCTTCAGCAGCTGGGTCTTGGAGCTCTTTAAGAATGTTCAGGAGGAGAAACAGAAATAGGAAGGGTGAGGTCAGAGCACTGCAGAGTGACAAGAAAAAAAAAAAGAATTTATCATTTGGCCTATCATAAGCTGGGTAAAGAAAAGAATGATGGAAAGCATATATGGGGCTGCTTTAGGAGAATAAACTAGGACCTGCTCAGTTTTTCTGAAGAACATTATTTAAGAGATGTCGACCAACAAAGAATATGCTAAAAGAAAGACTGTGATTACCAATAACATAGTAAGTCTGAAAAGCTACAGCTGGTGGCTAGATGAAGTAGATGGAGATTCAATTAATGTTTGATACCTGAATCACAAGCCCACAGGAGCAAGAACCATTCCATGTGCAGTTTATGTTTCTTTGAACATGCCTCCTCTAATAAATATATCACATAGACCAGCTTTTCTGTACATGCATAGTGCAAAGCGTTCTACTGCCTATACGTTTAATTCAGAGGGAGGGCTGAACATGAAACCCCAGAAAAAGTTAGTACTATTGCTGCATATGGGGCTGGAAGGCTCTCAAATATTATGTTGGATGTGGTGTAACAGATGCATGGAAAAGGAACTCTGTTTTCACCTCATTTCCCAATAAAACTTCCCTGGGGAAAAAAAAAAAATCACAATGAAAATTTTTTGCAACTTTGTCTAAGACAGTTTGGAAGGCCTCCTCCTTGTCATAATTGAAAATACAGCATGTCATGAACTGAAAATTATGTTCACCTTTAAAAACAAATCAAGACACTTAGGTATTGTATTTTATTAACCAGTGAGACTTTCATAACTTTCATGCCAATCACCAAGAGACAATACAAAGAAAGTCATATTTGTTTCTAGACAATTCATTTTTTAGTGGATTATGACTAATTATAAATCAAGAAAGGTGCTGTCTGTAGCACTATTGAAGTATATTCATCATAACAATGTCAGAGAAAGCAATTTCTGGAAATCCAGTTTGCTGGTTGGCATGTCTGGAGTTATAAAGTGGATTAGCTAACCATTTCAGACCACCTTTAGTATGCACAGACTTCTGCTGAACACAAAAGAAATATCATGACGATTTGCATGTGCAATACAGCCTGAAGAGGTCTCTTGGCAGGAGAAACAAGCTCCAGGATACCACAGTGGGGTTGTTACAGCATCCAAATGACGGACTTTAAAGCTCTCTCCTGTGTATCTGTACGATACGGCAGCCACTAAGAGCATTGTGCAGTTTCCTCTGTGATCACAAAGTAGACAGGAGTTAATGGCCTTCCAGAGTGCAGTTGATGACATAAAGCACTGTACACTGATGTTTCAAGGTAAAGGAACGCTTCTAGAAGGCTGCCTGGAGACTATTTACTGTTATCCGCATGTGATACATGTCCCTGTGGGTGACTTACTGGGATTCGAATTTAGGATGATCAGAACTGAGAGCTCGAACTGCGCCGACGGAGGTAACAAGGCAAAGCTTCGCGTGTGCTTGTGTTGGGTTGGCGTGGTGGCAGTGGGTTTGTAGCAGGGGAAGGGCCACAGGGGTGGCTCCTGTGAGAAGCTGCTGGAAGCTTTCCCAGCTCCAAGTCAGAGCTGCATCTGGCCACAGCTGGGCCCGTCAGCACCTCTGCACCTGACATAGTTAAGTAAGCACACCAAAAAGGGAGCCAGCAGTGGGAGCAGGAGGAGAGAGGAATGGGATATGAGAGAGACACGACATAGCAGACACACACAGGTCTGTGTGGAAATGTAGGAGGTGCCTGGGGCAGAGGTTCCCCTGCAGCCCATGGTGAGAGGGCAGGCTGTGCCCTGCAGCCATGGAGGGTCACAGGGAAGCAGAGACCCCCATGCAGCCCCGGGAAGACCCTGGGAGGGAGCAGGTGGCTGCACCTGAAAAGCCTGTGACCCCGTGGGCAGCCCGTGTTGGAGCAGGCTGCTCCTGGAGGACTGCACCCCATGGAAGGGACCCATGCCAGAGCAGTTAGAGGAGGAACTGCAGCCTGTGGGAAGGCCTTAGAATGGAAAAATTCATGGAGGACTGTCTCCCGTGAGAGGGACCACAGGCTGGAGCAGGGGCAGCACGTGAGGATCCTCCCCGGAGGCGGAAGCAGCGGCAGACACAACGTGTGATGGACTGACCACAACCACTATTCCCGTCCCACTGTTCTGCTGGCGGGGAGGAGGGAGAGAAACTGGGAGTGAAGCTGAGCCGGGAAGAAGGGGGTGGTGGAGGGGGAAGGTGTTTTAAGATGTGTTTTGTTTTGTCTCTCATCGTTTCACTCTGATTTTGATTGGTAACGTATTAAATAGACTTTTCTTCCCCAAGCTGAGTCTGTTTTGCCCATGACCACAAGTGGTGAGCGATCCCTTCCTGTCTGTGTCTCGATCCATGAGCCATTCCTCATCCTCCCCATCCCACCGGGAGGAGGAGTGAGCAAGCAGCCAAGTGGTGCCAAGTTCCCTGCTGGGCCTAAACCACAACAGTGCTGTACCACACCCTCACTCTTGCCTCTCTATAGAGCTTAATGCAGGATTTATTTGCATGTACTCAGCAGATTAGAAAAATATTCATGGGAGTGGAAAAAAATGAAAACTGCATTGAGATGGAGTTTTGTTTGAGATGATCATGTCAGATATATTCATAGACATACAGCAAGATGCCTAATAGAGTGCAATAAGAGAGAAATAGCTCTTTCTGCAGAGTGCAGATTGAGTGTCTTCTCAGAACTGACAATTAAGAGAAAATAATGCCATGTTAAAGCGAACAAATGACACTACTAACTCTCACGGTTTCATATAGGTCTTGCATTGTTTGATTTTTCTTTTAGCTTAATGACGCATGTGACTTTAAAAGAATATCTGTTTTCTTTTCTTTATGGTTGGGAGAAAAAAATTTTTCCACCCCAAAGAACTTTAAAACTCTAATATCTCAAGAACTGGGCAAGGAGCAAAAAGCCTACAGACAAAAAGATTATTAAAAGACCTTTATGGAGTGAACTCATGATTTTTTACTGCTTGGAGTCAGCAACATGGGGTGCTTTTTCAGAACTAAGGAACAATTTCTTCCTGTACTGACCTGAATGATTTTTGTTAAGCTGTTGTTTGTGAGGATGCTAATAAAGCATTATCCCCATAAACCAGCTTAACATGTTTTAAAGGTCCGCTGTCATTTAACTCCTGGGGTTCTGTTTCTCTGAAAAATCCTCCTAATTTTGTTTTGAAAGAGCCAGGTGGAAACAACAGCGCTGGTGTTTGGATTGGCAGTGCAGCGGCTGAGATGCAACTCGTGTCTCTGGTGTGAAAGGGTCTGAAGTCTCCCAAGTGCAACAGAGTTAGCAAGATGCTGTGGTCACAGGGAGAGCCTAACAACCTGGAATCTGCTATGCATGGGTACATGGATGTTGTGAGGATTTAATTAACACTTGGAAAGCATTCTGAGGTCCTCAGATGACAAGGTTTACAGAACTCCAAATGACTGTTATTATATCCCCTCTGTGTTTGTGGTGGCAGATAGCCAATGAGAAGAAACGTTCAACCAAAACCAGGCATTTTTCCCAAAACCTTTGTTATTTCTAGGCTACTGTTGGGAAAAAAGGTGGATCTGTATCCAATTTAGTGAGTGCAAATTACAAGTGGCTTTGTTGGGATTCCTCTGTACTTTTGAGCATGATATATGTAGCCAACAACAAGCTGTCTTGCTGCCTGAGTATATACTTATTACCCAGCTAAATCAGAGAACTGGTAGCAAACTCTAATATTTGAGTAAAACCCATCTATCTGTGACACTGATGGAGAGTACCATAAACAAATAATTTCCTCCATCTGCAACTTTGCTATTTTTGAAAACAGTGTTCATCTTGTCAGACCTCAGCATATATGTTGAAAATAAACCCCAAACAAAATAAAACCCTCTCAAAACAATGCACTGTATTTCAAATGTGATTCTTCCCAGGGAGAAGTTGAGCTAAACATTGCTGATCTTAATCATGGATCTTAAGGCTTGATATGAGAGTGCCCGGGTATTGTTGCGATGACAATAGTATTAGAACATGTCTGTAATAGATTTCTTCCTTTCTAGATGCATCTACATGTATGCCTGCACAAAGAATATACGGAAAGACTTTTCTGGAAAAAGAAGTTTTGAACACATGACAACTTTGACTCACATGCTCACAAAGATTTTGTCATGAAGGACAGTTAAAACCCATTGCTAAGTTTCCAGTGAACTACACCGCAGATGACAGAAGCAGAATGACCGGCATCAGCAGGGTTAGGTTTTGTGCATCCTGACAGATCTGTAACCTGTATTATCTATGTTCCAAGGTGATTTTGGTTTCTACAGCCACACTAAGAGATTCGCCATGTGGCAGATACGAAATAAAGCCAACGCAGTGGCTGTCCCTGAGGGGTTTCTACACCCCAGACGGCTCAGCCAGCTGCAGCTCAAAGCAGTCAGACCTGCCTGAGGAATACTACTGCAAAATGTTGACATTAATACTAGTGTTGCGCTGGTGTCCCCTAGCTGGTTTCCAAAGAGGGATGAAGTGCCTGCTCTACTTGCATCCAGTGCTTTTGCCAGATATCCTTAACATTACAGTTGTAAGGTGCAGTGTCAATCAGGGAAGAGAAGAGAAGGGAAGGAAAGGGGATGGCAAATCCTATTCTGTCAGCTGCTTTCTGGGATTTTAATAGACAGATGCATTAGGTAGTCAGAGTCAGTGATAAAACCGACCTCATGAATGGACACTTAGGCCTTCTTTTTGAGTGGCACAACTGCATTCACTGATCAGGACATTGAATAGGCAACAGTTACTTGCAATTCTACCTTTTTTGTAGAGGTTCGGGAGGAAGACTTGTTAATGCATAAATATATGCTATCAGTACATGTATGTGGAGAGCATTAAATCCTCCTTTCCACCCAACTTCCTTTCACAATTTATCCAGTTTAAGTGATATTGATGTGAGTCATACATTTCTATTGTGGTTTTATGGCAAAAAACATTTCTACAGTGTAAACACATACAGTTGCAGATGACTGATTCATGTCTTTTTCCAAATTGATCTATACCACCACCATGCAAGACTATTAACATAACCAAACACAGGATCTGATTTTATTGCAGAACTCAAAGCTGCTTAAAAAAGGTAGATACAGAAATGTTAATATATGCAGCAGAAGGTATTTCAAATAAATATCTGTCAGATAGTTAAATCTGTGTCTCCTTAGTGTTAATTATGGAACAATCAGAAGAGGACAGGTAAAAGAATATTTATTGCAGGTTGAAAAGCCAGTTATTAGGTTTGTATCACAGCAAACCATGTGGACTTACCTTTAGAAACTGTCTTTCTGATGATGGATGGGGTTCTTCATAAATATTTTTCAACCCTTATTTGAAATAAGGGTAGTGATAACTAGCAGGAAACAATTCAAAAGTAATTAAAAGCAACAGACAGAAAAATAGGAGTCTAGGGCAAAGAATGTAACCATTTTTGCAGCTATAAGGAAAAAAATAAAGTCTATCAGGGTCAATGAAAACCCAACAGGCTGAAAGCTGTGCTTTTGTACAGTCCAAACGCATGATGCATTTAGACAGATAGTTTCTTCTGATATCCATGGAACTTACGATTCCAAAGATGTGAATGGATCCCAGCTTGAACACTTGGCTAGATCTGAGACCCTTGGCTAGATCTGAGACCCTCCCACTGACCCTTATGGGAGGTTGAGCCTTAAGTTATCAGCTCTTCTCTGAAATCGTTGCCACAAGGTGCTAAATTATGAATGGGCATGATTGCAAAAGGAATGGTTAAATGCACCTGTCTGTTCTCCCATGATATTCTTGTTTAAGTATTTCAGTGAATCCAAAGGAACTAATGTGAAAATGCTATATGCTAAATGCCACTGGTCTGTGATCTGCTTGTAGTTCATTAACAATGGGCCTTTATAGTGTGACAAAATGCAGTGAACTATAGTACATAAAGTGGTCAGTCAGCAAAGATGGGTCTGAAGCAGATAAATCTGACTCATCTCATTTTAGACTTACTGTGCATGAACAAATTCCTCTCTGCATGAACAACCAGCCTGCAGACATCTGGGTCACCAGAACTGGCTTTGGGAAATCAGCAAAGTGACAAAGTAGTGATTGTGTAGTGCCCGTGATGAAGAAAACCAGTAAAAATTCTCATCTGGTCAAACAGAATTAAAGAGTTACTTCAGAGAAGGAAGTTGAGATGTGCAAAGAAAGGTTCAGCTTATTAGTGTCCCCAGAAGTCCTATATGGTGCCTATTTTTACTTGTATAAGCTTCCTACTAACTGTACTGAACTCAGTAGGAAATCTGTGGATCAAATCCAACGAAATATAAAAATAAATATTGCTGTCAGCAACTACAAAAAAAAACCCCACCCACCCAAAACAACCCCACCTAAAGATATTGGGGTTAAGGGTTTATTTTGGCAGGCTTTGTGGTTTTGTAAAAAATCAAATATTAAAAATGAATCTATTATAACTGTTGTCTCCCCAGACTAGTCCTGTTCACAGTGAAAAGCTAAGCGCCATGTTCGTACATGGTTAGAATGACCACTGACATTAACAGGAAAGGAAGTGCTGCCTTTGCATCCCAGTTCTCACCAGCAGATAAGACGTGGTTACAGTGACAAATGCACTTTCCCACTCCTGCACATACATGTTTTTAAGATCAAAGGCATGCAGTGAAAAATACCTCTTTTTGCTTTCCCATTTCCATTACAGAGCAGTGTCATTCTGGAGTATTCTGCAGCAGAAGAGTCACGAAATTCAAAAGTACTGTATCCAAACCCATGAATATAATGCATAGTGATTTCACACTGCATCCACACTCCAAAACGCAGTCTACTGATGCTGACAGAAAATACTACACATAGAGAAATGGACCAGACTGTAGGGTGCCTGATAACAGCAACATTTGATGATTTCGGTCTGAGCACAACTTATCCTAGCTGATACATTGGTAAGAGCTTTTCACATTGATAATGGCAGTGTCTCTGTATTTTCTGCATAATTCTCTCTTTCTCAAGGTAGAGTTCACATTAAAATACACATACAGGCTACTCTCCAGGTTTACTGTTCTTTTCATGTGTTTTTTTCTTCATCATATCCATCACAAGCCACTGTTGTCATGAGTCTGTGTTGCATTTGGTTGCTGATGGGACTTCTTTAAAACCCAAAGCTCATTTTTTTGCACATACTTTTTAATATGACTTTCCAGGTGTCCATTAGATCACTGGCACTAGGATGCTTCTGTTGAAAGGCTAATTCACTCTTTTGGACAGGGAAGCAACTAGCAAGGCAGGAAACGCTAAGAAGATACCTAGCCACAAGCTTTTTTAAGGGCATATCATTTAATGTGTAATTCTTCTATGCGCAGTTGAATCCTTGGTATTCTTTTTGTCCCATAAATACAATACTCTGTAAGGAGAGGGAGTTATACATCTCCAGGTCTGCCTGAGTAAACATTATGTTGTCACCTAAAGCTCCAGAAGCAAGGCCCTGTCAATGATCTGAAAGAGTGATCCTTGTTAAGATGTTGCTGTGGTATCAATAGACTAAATCAGAAGATGTTTCACTAAATGTGGCAATTCAGATTTGGGCCATGAAATATTAGGGAAAGCAAACGTGAAAGTGTTCACTCTTCCATTTAGCTACTATTTCAGCTAAATGTAAAGCCTGGCACTTAAACTAGAGATAAGTTAAACCTTGTTTTTTATTTGTTGAAGTACCACAGTCTGTCACAAAGCAGCAGCAGACTCAAATCCCACATAGGGACAGAAACTAGTATACAAGGAGAAGGTGGGGTTAAAAACCTGAAGAAAATTAAGTTTCACATGGACATACCTTGCCTGTTGCTTGAAATTAATAGGCTCATAGATTTGAAAGCCATAGAGGACCATTATGATTAACTAGTTCGACCTCTGGCTAGTCTGAGTTCCTGCATAATACAGGCCATACTTCATGCAGGGAATTCTGCCTCAAGCCCAGCTATATGTTGTTAAACTAAGATGTATGTTTTATAAGCATATCTGATCTTGATTTAAGGAGTACAATGACACTTAGTAATTTGCCCCAGTAAGTTAGCTCATTATACAGTTAAAAAATAAATGAGCTTCCTTTTAATTCTGGTTTGAACTTTTTTGATTTCAGCATACAATTATTAGACCTTATCCTGCCTCTGTCTGCTAGATTAAGGGCCCCTCCAGACTCAGAATAAGTACTTGTGCAAATAGAGGCTGTGATTTCAGTTACTTTTAAATCTGTTCATTTGAGCAGCTAAACAGAGAATTCCTTTAAAGTTTCTGTAAGGATTGAGCTGGTTTCTTTGGTGCTATGGATATAAATGATGTTTCTGAGGCATTTTGCAGGCAAAATCCTGGTTTAGGGGGCAGGATACTGCCCCATTTATCAAACATTTATAAGGATGGAGGAACCCTAAAGATTATCTAGTTCCAACCCCCCTGCCAGGGGCAGGGACACCTTCCAATACACCAGGTTGCTCAAAGCCTCATCCAGCCTGGCCTTGAACACTTCCAGGGATGGGGCATCCACAGCTTCTCTGGGCAACCTGTTCCAGTGCCTCACCACCCTCTCCATGAAGAATTTCTTCCTGATGTCCAACATAAATCCACCCTCTTTCAGTTTAAACCCGTTACCCCTTGTCCTGTCACTACAGGCCCTTGTAAAAAGTCCCCCCCAGCTTCCTTGTAGCCCCTTCAGGTACTGGAAGGTGCTATAAGTCCTCCCCGGAGCCTTCTCTTCTCCAGGCTGCACAAGCCCAACTCTCTCAGCCTGTCCCCATAGCAGAGGGGCTCCAGCCCTCGGAGCATCTCCGTGGCCTCCTCTGGACTCACTGCAACCAGTCTCCATCTTTCTGATGTTGGGGGCCCCAGAGCTGGATGCAGAACTGAAGGGGGGCATATCCCCTCCCTTGACCTGCTGGCCACGCTTCTCCTGATGTAGCCCAGGATACGGTTGGCTTTCTGGGCTGCCAGCGCGCACGGCCGGCTCATGTCCAGCTTTTTTTCTACCAGTACCCCCAAGTCCTTCTCCTCAGGGCTGTTCAGTGCTATTCTCAAGCTGCTTTCAATAGAAGTGTCAGTCACAGCCAAGGAAAAGAGGAATCCCTGGATTGTCTTAGCCCCCTTCTAACACTGATAATGAATAAGAGAAAAACAATTTTAGAAATGTGGACCTTGTCCAGAGAGGATTAGGTGAGAATTAGATCATGTCATGAAAACCAAAGTTCAATCAGGTTTTGATATTGGATTGATTCAGTTGCAGACTGAGGCATTTAAATGTGCACTAGTTACGAGGTCCTTCATGACAGTTAATGGAGATCTAGTTAACATCATCAGTTATCTATGAAGTGATTCATATGACGACATGCAAGTATTTCTTGTGGGATTTGCTCAATGATTTTCTAGACTCCAATAATTGTATCAAGAGAGGCTCAATCTATCTGCCCACATGTTGACATCAAGGTTACTGGAGACACCACAGGTGCTTCATCTGCTCTTCAGCTACCATTCCAGATGGACATTGGTCTCTCCTAAGTCCTGCATCATAGCCACCAACATGTGTGAATGCCTAAGACACACTTGAGCAGCACAGTTTGCAGAAGATACATGTGTGTGGGCAACTGATAGTTGTGAGAACTCAGCTACCCAGCTCACAGATACACAACTACCTGTTGACATCTAAATTTTAGCATCTTAACCTCAAACCTACTGATTGTGGGTTGCCTAACCTTAAACCAGCACTCCAGGGAGCAAATGTAATCCTTTACCCCCTCACCCACTTGCCGGAGTCACTCTGGGTGGAATATATGTTGCCCAAAATCAGGGATAGAATGCAATTTTCTCAAATAGGCGTTGAGGGTTAATTATGGGTTGTAGTTTATCCCGCTTGGTCTCATCTCTACTTGCTAGTTTACAAGGTCTTAGGCTTGCTGTAGGCCCTGCATCATATCTGCCACCCCATGTGCATGTCTTAGATACCAGGGGGTATCTCAAATGACCCTGAGGTCTATTTTAAGGAACTGAAACCTACCCTATGTATCTAAAATGTGAGTTGCTGAGGTCTGAGCTAGACAATAAAAGCTCTCTCTGAAGTTACTGGAGAGAAATAGGCACCTTCAGAGGATAATTCATTTGACCTAGCAAAATTGACTGTTTCAAAGAAAATTAATAACCCTTAAGAAGTAATCATTGCTTTCTCTAGACTATGCAGGGAACATGTGTCGTTCAGATTTAGAGAAGCAATTTTAAGATGCCTAAGTTAAGGCACATGAACCCTGTCCCAGTGACCTTCAGTTGTGCCCTTTGAGATGAAATGACATGCTTTACTTGAAAGTAGCCCTAAGCCGTTTACAGAAGGTTTTTGTCCTTTCATGAAAGAAGTGGTCATGACATTAAAACCTAAACAGAAGAACTGATTATAATCCATATTTGATATACATTAAAAACTAATGCAAAATTAATTTACAAGACAAAGCATGTTATAATAGGCTGTCAATATATTCAATTTAAAATGTACCACATATGATCAAAGAAAGCCACCCAGGGGATTACACTGTCTGAATTCCTCAATAAAATGGCAACCTTTAGATGTATTAAATATTAAATCTGGATAAAAAAGTAAGAATGAAAATCTATAGCTAAGAGAAACACAAGCCCAGAGGGAGAATTCAAGATCTGTTTATGTGTAATTGGGTTTTGCTTTGTGAAGATCTTGACAGCTAGAGGAGCCGCTTTCCTTGCATAAGACTGTTAATCACATTCATGGATCTACATGCTGCTAACTGCATACTAAATTCCCAAAGATTTACAGCCTTTGCTCTGGTTTTACCTCATTTACACCACACATTGCCCTATAGAAGTTGCTCACCACATATGAGGGATTGAAATTTTAGCATCTCAGTATCTTAATGACTAATCCTGTATGATCAAACTGTGAGTCCAAGCACTGTTGCACACCCTGAAGTAATTTAAGTTGTGACAGTCTGTAATTCATACTCTAATTCAATGAAACAACTGACATATTTCATAATTTGGCATAGGCACATGTGTATGCCAGATTACTAAAAATTGGTACAGACAGATAAAATTTTGCATTAACATATTATTTAGCATAGCTTCACAATCAGTAGTTTGCAAGTGAAGTTATGGCACATTTGTGGGGAGAAGGCTGCAGCTTGAGAGGAAAATTAGCAGCACTGTGAAATATTGGTATATTATTGTCTATCTGACTTCAGTAGCAAAAAATAAAAAAACATTAATGAGATCTGGATTGGATAACAGAGAGCTTCCTCCTTTCAGTCTCTCCTAGCTTCAAATCTGGGCTCTTCCCTTTCAAATTCTGAGCTGTTTGTGTCTCTGTTGTCCTTTCTTATCAGTATTTCCTTGCTCTGCCTAAAAGACCTTGCTTTCTCATCACTTCCCACTCTGTTATTTCATTTCTTAGAATACTCCAAACCCGAATAATTAGGGCATTCTGTGGTGTAGATTTGAACTCCTTCAGGCTGAGTATGTTTAACCACATTCTCACCTTCAAAATTTCTACGCAGGGTCCATCTTTAAAAAGAGCTATCCTGAATCATTAAAGTAAGAATTGTCAAAAATGTAAAAAAATAGCAGATGATGGAACATGAAACTTGGGACTCCCATGGTAGGTATTTACTGGGAGGATTTCAGTGTCAAATATTAGCATGGTTTTACTAAACTGCAAACCTGGGGAGAAAAGGAAATGGAGAAGAGAAAACGAGTCCATCTTAGTTTGTACCCAGTGTGTATGTTTAATAGGGAGAGACAGTTGCCTCTCAAAATGCAGAGTTCAGTCTGACTTTGAATGCCCAGTTTTGAGGTTTTGGAAGAGTTTTGATTGAGAATACCTTGAAGATGAATAACTGTTAGCCCATAAATGCAAAACATGGGCCAGAAATCAGATTTTACATTATGGAGGGAAACCAGCTGAAAGTGAGTAGCCAAGGGATTTCAACCTTGCCTTGGGAATTTTTGTTCTTGATTTTTATTCTTAGAGTAATGTAAATGGAAGAATGGAAAATGTTGTCATCCAGAATGTCCTAATATTATACGAAGCTGTGCAGCACTCACACTGTTGTGGTCCTGTCCATTTGCAGCCTTGGGGCTTCTCTGGGCACATCAGCAGTGTGTATGATTAACTAAACCAGAAACTACAGCAAGAGATGTTTTCCAGCTCTGCACAGCAAGCAATTCTGAACATATTTGGGCAATTAAAGTTAGGTACTGAGTAAGGACATGGCTAATGAATGTGTGTATCTTTACTGGTAGTGTCCCCTGGAAATGAGGCAGACTGGATCATTGGATGGGATTTAGATTTTTGAAGCCTTAGTCCCAATTTAGGTGGAACGGGGATTTAGGCATTCCATTTCACACTGTCTACTTAGATAATAAGCTCCTCACAACAAGAGTGATCTTCAGATCTGAAGACGTCTGTCAGCATTTAACAAGTAAATAGGAAGCTCTTGGTTAAAACAGGAGGGTAAGAATAAATCCAGGATTCCATACTAGATGAGAAGGAAAGTTATAAAATACTGGATGCATATTCTGCCACATATTGTCTGCTCAGCTTTAGGAAAGTCACTTTTCTTTCTTATTCCAAAGCTTCTAGGTATACATGGAAGGAAAAATTTAATTCTTGCAAGTGTTGTGTCTATAATATATGTATTATTCTTTAGAAATACCAACACACTAGAGAGAAGCAGCTAATATAAAACCCTGGATGAAAAGCTTTTATGCTAAACAGAACTTCAGATTAGCCTCTATGCCTAAATTTCCAAGTGTAAAAAATGGAGATAATACTGCTTGCTTATAGTCTACAAGGGATTTTGAGGTTTGTAGAGGATGCCAGCTTATATAAATATGATATATGTAACAAAAACAGAGCCTATGTGAGACTATGAAACACTTAGACCTACACGTTAGGTAGACAGTGTCTTAATTTCCCTTTCTGAATTTCACACCAAACTGTGTAATTCATGCCATTAGAGATGAAAATGTTGTTTTCCTGAAATTCATTAAGCAATAATTAAAAACTGGAAAAGACTTAGATCGGACAATCCTTTAATACAATCAATTAATAAAATAAAAGCTGTCATAATTATCAGGTTGGCAGCAATCCATTAGCTATTTCTGATTTCATGGCATGCAGTATATGTGGTTTTTATCTCTGTTGTAAGGAGCGGACACTGACATTAAAGTCTATTGTGAGCAGATTGGACAGTCTAAAGGACAATCCTGTCAGCTACCTAGCACAAGACTAATAAGTAGATGAGTGTTGACTTTGTTGCTATGAGCTAACATTAAAAAAAAAACCAGAAAACAACCTCTCAATTTTTATGGAATTCAGGACTCTGAGCTCACAAAAATAGTAAAATGAAGAAAGAAATCATAGCAACTATCCTGTTTACCATAAAATAAGAGCAACAGTTTCTACCTGAAATAATACAGTAGGAGGAAAAACATCTGTGTTTGTTTTTTCTGTTTTACAGAGAGTAGTGTGATGCAAATATCTCATGAAGATATAAATTGTGCACATTTGTTGTTAGTTCTTTAACTCAATGTACACTTAATGTGAGAAAAAACAGGAGAAATAGCTATGATGGGTTAAGAATCCTGCAAGAATTGTAGAATAGCATTAGACTGCTGCTATGGTCCTGTCTTCTCAAAAAGGTCCCTCTAGAAGAAGATTAGTCTTATCCCAATATAAGAAATTAAAGGAGTTATTTTGTTGAGGTGTTTATTGCTGTCTACTGAATACAAAGGGGACCTTACAGTAACAAGCTCGGTAAGATTTAAAACATAATGTTAGCACCTGAAATCCTAACTCAACCTCTGCTCTGTTGTGTTAGATGTTTTATGAAGATACACAGGACGATGAGCATGCCCTTGCTCCATCAGAGAGCTTGGAGGATAAAGCCAGAGTAAATTGTGAGACATCCAACTCTGAAAGTGAAAGCTGTCTTGTAATGATGGAGAATCTTGCAATAAAATAAGTTTTCCTGAAAAAAACCCATAGAATTCTTGAAACACATATCAGTTTTGATAGTAAATAAGCTCTCACAAATGAAGTAAAAGTAAATGTCCCTCCAAAACTGTTAATAGCCTGGTGGTTAGCGAGTGAACCTGAGAGGTGGAAACTGAGGTTAAGATTCCTGGTCTGAATTATGCATAGGAGGAATTTGCTTTTATCACACTACTGGAAAGCTCTTTTACTGTCCTGTGAGGTCTGTCTCCATCTCTTTGAAAATCTTCACAGTCTTAGTTTAATTCTTATTTGGAACACATAAATTTCTGGAACCTCATAACCTCTTTTCCCCCAGCACAGCTCCTGCTTGTTGTAACCATAACTTACCAGACAGCCAACAAGAAAAGAACCAAGAGTATTAAATCTTGCTGCCTCTACACAAGAAATATATACCGGGATTGATCCAAAAACCGTTTTAAAGCATGAAACATTTTGCGAGATTGGATTGTCCACATATAAATTTCACATATATGCATGCAGTACTTATAGATATACAATATGTAAGTCACATCAATGTTTCCCAAATATTGAGATATATATCACTCTAACAGAACCATTAAGAATAGAAGTAATGTCTTTTTAATGTTTAAATATCTCTGCACACCTAAAATGCCATACCAACAAACAGAGATGGCATGTTTATATACACCTATTTTTGAAGAGGAGATGCCATTTGTTTATGCCAATGAAAGACAGGGAGAAGTACATATATGAACAGGTATATAAATTCATTAAATTACTTTTTACGTGCACATCCTAAATCGTGAATTTGCAATTTGCCAATCCATCTTCTTCCAGACTCTCTATTGCAGCTGCAGTGAGAAATCCAGAAATCATTATCCAGCCTTCAATCAGTAGCTTACACGCTGGGGTAACTTTCTTTATCTTAATAGTACGATGGTGACTGGCAAGAGCAATAACACTGAGATAAGGCTGGATTCATGTCGCTCCTTGTCAACATTCTTGGCACACCACTCGTTTTTTATTCTTGAATAGAGACCCAATCAATCCTAACTCACAAAATTACTAGTGGCAATGCCTGGAATGTTGTAGAAGCTTTAATGATATATCAGTTTTAGAGATATTCAGCTCTTATAACTTTTTATAGAACAGTTTGCAAAAGGATAAGCTTATTTAATTCAGACAGAGAAACATATTTCATGATGTGTTCTCACATCACTGAAGACGTGTGAGAAAGACAGTTTGCCACTGTCATTTTTGCTCAGTCCACTGGAGGGGTAACACATCTGCCCCCTGTGTGATACTGCCCTGAGGGCTGATCCCGAGGGAGAGTGCACTATTTGTTAATAACATTCAAAGGTGGTTCTAAATGGATGAGAACATTTGGTTCATAGTACTTCCAGTGCCCAGACCTTTCAGCATATAAAACATCTCCAGGCAGAACAGACTATCTCCCATCCTTGCAGCATGCCAGTGCCATGCCCCAAAACCGCAGCAAGTCCCCAGATTTGCTATGTTCGCTAAACCAGGAGCTACTGGCTCTGGATGTCCAAGGATGACACTTAGGCCCTTAAAGAGGTTATGCAATAAATCCACCCTATGGGTGCTGGCTCTGAGCTTTAGGAAAGTGCATAATTCTTTGGCTTTCTTTTTCTGAGGAGCAGCTAGGTACATATTGCAGTCAACCTGTTTGTCAGTGTGTAACATGCCACCCATTAAATGTGTTGGAGGCTTATTTGGACAAATGCAGGGAAAAGAATAATTGCACTTGTTAAATAAATGAATCAAAGGATAGTGAAAATAGGGAAAAGAATTTTCTTCCCTAAAATGCAGCATCAAGCGTATATGTACTAATAATCATGCCTGACCATATTTTTGTTAAGAATACAAAGCATACCCAGTCCAATTTCCTTCAAACTCCACACTAGTTTAGGATATTGGAAATAGGTGTTAACTGCTCTAACTCGTAAAGGCATGCTTCTCACAGGGATTATAGCACAGGTTTAGGATAATCTTTTGTTGTATATATTCACCTTATATTTTTGAATCAATCTTTTTTTAAAAAGAAAAAGGTCTTCATGACTTTTTGGTAGAAACCAGTATTGTCTTCCATTGTTTGAAAGGAGAGTAAAAGTAATTAGGAAAAAAATAAAAATTGATACAAGAGTGATCTTTCTAATTAAACAGTAAGACTGCAGTATATAGTTTCACATCACATTGTAAATATGAAATTAGGGATCCTAGATGAAATGTCAGAAGCTTTTTCTTATGAGTTTATATCAGCAACTTGATTATCATATTGATTCTGCATATCAATGAGATAACATCCCACAGTGTTTATTCTTCACCCAATTGCTTTCTTGAACATAATAAAATTAAATCCAATATGATATTAAATGTAAACATACAGTGATATTATATGTAAATATCCATTTAAAAATCTCTCTGCTTATTGATATTCAAATTCGCTCTGCAACTGTAACATTGTGAACTACAATAATATATTTTTCAACCTTCATCCAGGGACTGGAACTAAAAGAGGATAATCTTCTTCTGTTCCTTTCCATAATAACATTGCATTATTTATGTAGAAGAAAATGAAAATAGTAAGTCTATTCTGCCTGAACTACGCTTCTTAGTTGATCCCCCCTGATTGGTCTTGGAAAAAAGAATGGAAAAAAGAATGTGATGCACATGCTAAACCAGTGCTGGCCAGACTGAACAGACAACTTTTACCCTGCCCTCTCCACATCAAGTGCTATATTTAGATTGTAAACTCCTGACCCAGGCAGCCTCTTTGTTCTGTGTTTGTACTGAGACTAGTTCTATGGGATGAAGGTCTTGTCACTGGTCCCTTATAAAATACATTGACACAAATAAAAATTACTTCCTTTCCATTTTATAGAATTAAAAACATTGGTCACAACACCTTTCTCTCTCTCTAAATTGGAGAGATATGGATTCGGTGGACAGGCTGCTTGGTGGATCAGGAATTGGTTGGATGGTCTCAGCCAGAGGGTAGTGGTGAACATTTCAATGTCCAGACGGAGATTGGTGATGAGTCTGGTCCCCCACGGGTCCAGTACTGTTTAATATCTTCATCAGTGACACAGTCAGTAGGATCAAGAGCACCATCAGCAAGTTTGCAGATGACACAAAGCTGAGTAGTGTCGCTGACATGCCTGAGGGACAGGATGCCACCCAGAGGGACCTGGACAAACTCAAGAAGTGTCCCATGCGAACCTCATGAGGTTCAACAAGGCCAAGTGCAAGTTCCTGCTCATGGGTTGGGGCAATACCCAGAATGAATACAGGCTGGGGGATGAAGAGCTTCTAAGCAGCCCTGCTGAGAAGGATTTGGGGATTCTGGTGGATAAACGCTGAACACAAGTTGACAATGTGTGCTGGCAGCCAAGAAAGCCATATCCTGGCCTGTATCCAGAGAAGCGTGGCCAGCAGGTTGAGAGAGGGGATTCTACCCATTTGCTCCGCTCTGGTGAGACCCCACCTGGAGTGCTGCCTCCAGCTCTGAAGCCCTCAACATAAGGACATGGACTTGTTGGAGCGAGTCCACAGACCACAAAAAAATGCTCAGAGGGCTGGAGCACCTCTCCTATGGAGGAAAAGCTGAGCTGGGGTTGTTCATCCTGGAGAAGAGAAGGCTGCGGGGAGAGCTTATAGCACCTTCCAGTACCTGAAGGGGGCCTAAAAGGAACATGGGGACAAACTTTTTATCTGAGCCTGTTGCAACAGAACAAGAGGTAATGGTTTTAAACTGAGAGCTATTTAGACTAGATATAAGGAAGAAAATTTTCATTAGGAGGGTGGTGAAACAGTGGCACAGGTTGCCCTGAAAGCGGTAGGTGCCCCATCCCAGGAAACATTCAAGATCATGTTGGATGGGGCTCTGAGCAACCTGATCTAGTTGAAGATGTCCCTGCTCATTGCAGAGCGGTTGGACTAGGTGACTTTTGAAGGTCCCTTCCAATCCCAACTGGTCTATGATTCTACGATTTTTTGTGCGGTGACATTGTATGATGCCAGTATGTTCAGCAGTGACTCAGAACATGATCCTGTGCCATTAAGAAACAATCTTTCTTACTTGCCCAACTTGTACCCACAGATGGGAGCCTGAATCCCATCTTTTTCTGAACTCATGCAATTGTCCTGCTGTTTCTTGGTGACACTGTCTACAGTTACCACCCTATGCCAGCTCTCTATAAACCCCGTCTTTCAGTTTCTTCCATGCTGATTTGGTTCAAATGTTTACCCTGATCTGCTGTTCTTAACAGAAAAGTAAAAACTGAAATGTTTTTAATCAATTATATATAAGGCAAAATAACTATCACAATTACTGAAATGTAATTGTTGCCAGATAGACAATAAGGGACTGATTTGACATTATATCAGTCCAGTTTAAGTTAGACAAGTCTCGGACAATTTTATGATTGAAACTTTCTTATTCAACAAAGAGAACAGAATAAGGAACATAAAAATCCATAACAAGCCATCACTGATTTCATAATAACTACATAAGAAGCCTGTTTAGCCAAAACACTCAAAAGATCACTGGAATTCTCATTCCAAATGAAGCAACTTATATCCCACTCATATTGACTGAGTCTTTCTTACTTAAATTGCTCTCTGTATTTCCTTGATTTGTGCATAAGTGGTATAGAAGGGGAAAGCTGAATCAATCCATCAAAACTTTACAGAGCAAAGCTAAGGAATGTAGCTGTTGATTAAATTTTATTTCCATTCGGAATTGAACCTAAAGAAAGCAAGCGATTTAACAAGAACTAATCACAGAGCTGGAAAAAAAAAAATTTCTTTTTTTTGTGTTGTCTTACAACTTCATGTAATTACATATCTGAAATAAAAATTACGGCTGTGGCCTCATGTTTGGTACTTTGCCTCTTAATACATGATATTACACTTGACTTCTCCTTTTGCAATTGTCAGTAGATAAGGACATAATTGCTTTCTTTGTCTAGCTTTGCCTTTGTGCTACAAGCTCTCCATTTTACATAAAACTATTTTCCATGTTGTAGTGATAGAAGTGCTGTAACTTTAACAGTCCTCACAGTTTACAATCACTTTCTGCTCCATAGATACGGAATATCCCCTTCTATCAAATGCTTTATTTGATTGAATATCTTAATTAAATCCTGTGAAATTTATATATAATCTGGATTTTATTGTTAACCATGATGCAATTTTTTTTAGACAGAGTATTTTTTTCTAGGAACATTTTGCCTTACAGAGACATTTCCTTTGTTATAAACTGCTCCTTGAATTTTGATGTTTTATTTGAAGAGATACCACCCTGTTTGCAAGTTCATGGAAAATGATAATGAGTACTTAACTTCCAGCTAATTGCCCAGTTCATATGTTATATAATAAAACAAAGTAGGCTAGGGAGAATCATTATTTGATGTTGCAGGTTGTGTAAAAAGTGTTCCCTAGCTTTTTGATATTTGTCAGAAGAATTTGAGAGGCAGAGGTAAATTTATTTTACCAATTTATAACTAATGGAATGGGTGAAGTTTGTAAGTCACTAGACCTCCAAAACGGAAAAAATTAAGATTATTCCAAATATTACATTTTCTTTTTGCTTACAAGTTTTTTGAATAATTATGTGCAGGTCAGCATTACCCAGATGAAATTTTTACAGTCTTTGAGGGTGACGAGGATACTTTCAGTGACTGAGGACACTAAGAAAGAAATATCACAGTACTGCATTGTAAAACATACAGGTTTAAAATTATAAAAATCTAATCTTCTATGCATTATTTTTGTATTTCATATACCTATCAGAGGGAAATTTCTAACAAAGAATTGATCCTAAATACTTTGGCTATAAATAAGAAGTAGAAAGAGATTTAGTTCATGGAAAGGTTTGGCTTTACATTTTGCTTTAAGCAAACAAAATAACCTCACCTGATCCCTCCACTTTCTCTAAAAATGTCCTGACTTCTCACAAAACTGTGAGCAATATTGAAAGATCTTGATAAGGTGGGGAGGTGGGGGCATTAATTGTTTGGCTAAGGAATATTGTGTAATTAGACATTCAGCTCAGTGTGTGTGTAAGATGAGGAGTCTTGCTCTAGAAAACAGCCAGAATTTTTGTCTTCAAATCTCAACTGTTTGGATTTCTGAAAATTTTTGAACATTCCTGTCTCAAAAACAATAGTAAGAATATTTCTTTTTTTCAAACAGATATGAGTAGGCTGCAGGAACCAGCTAAACGTTGGTGCACTTAAGGCTGTAATCAAAACTAAAAGTGTTTTCAATTGCACCCTTTTCAGTTTTAGGAGAAGTGATTAAAAATGTATTGAAGTGTTTGAAAATTGATAAGCACAATTTAAAGAAACAAAACAAAGCTTGTGAGATGTAGTAAAACCACTGAGTTCTGTAGCGATGTAGAGCTGAAAGAAAAGGATATGAGACACCTTGTCAAAGATAAAACATCTTGTATTTCCAACTTGGAATCCAGATCACAGTAATTCTGCATAGCACCGGAACATAAGGAATGGTTACTGATTACTGATGTTTCCCCCCGTCCCTAATGCCTCTCTGATAACTCAAAAGGGCCTGAAAACAGGTAGTACTGCATGGCGCCTGTCCATACAGCTGAACGCTATTGCCTTCCCAAAACATAGTGACTGCACCTCAGACTATATCAGCACAACTGTGTCTAGGAATAGTTTGGAAGAAGTGAGGTTGACAACACAAAACCTTTTCAAACCCATCCCATATCTCAACTCAGGTTCCTGTGCTACTGTGTTCCTGTGCTACTCCGGTCTTTGGGAGAAAATAAACTTTTTCAGGGAAGAATCCTCTGTGACTCTGATAGTCCAGGCCTCTCAGATCTCCATCACTCAGTTCCTGCTGCTCAGGTACTGTATTTGCTTGGAAAATACAGGATTCATATGAGAAAAGGTTCTTGTATCGGCATCCTGAGACACTGGAAGCAGGACAAATTCAGTTTTCCCTTTGCTTGAGACTGGGCTGGAAAGCCTCCTGAATAGAGGAATTAAGTCAAAGGGCCAGATTTGAAAGCTAATACAGATACTCATTAAGTGTGGCTTAGTCGCACAAGGCACAAGTTGCACTCACTGACCTGTGGGATATAAAACACCACCAGGCAGCTATTACGCTGTGTTTTTCATCAGTGAAAACCAAAGTACTTTATGAAGGAGGTCAACCATATTCAATCGATGGAAAAGCTGAGGTTAGGACTTCAGCCATGTGGTAGTAACTGAAGTGGTCATTTGGATGAAACCCTTTGCCCAGATTTTCAAAAATATATGGAAAATAATTCTCCCTGCAGTTCATTGTCCTCTGTTCATTTTTCACCTTTCAAAGCTGTACAAATCATCTTGGTTTTTTCAATATGATTAAAACAGCTGCAGAATGGATTCGAAGTCAGTGTGTAGCTTGGCCTAAGATTGCTTTTAAAGCATAACATTTATTGTTTTAAGGTGTCAGTAATGTTGTGCATCACACACTAAGCTCTCCCTTATCTTCCTGTGTTTAAAAAGATTTGAGACTGAAGATATTTTAAGTTCAGCTGCAGAAGTCAGTGTTCACTTGTACAGCAAATTAGGAACTTGTTGCAAGCTGGAAGAAGCCAAAATTTACTGGGAGACACTGGAAAAGAGATTTTACTGGATCTTAAGAGATTCAGTGGCTTTAATGGATGAGCATAGAGCAGACATGCTTGGCAGGGCTGGTTTAAAAACACCTCAGTTTGGACTCTGTTGCTAATCTGTAGTCCAGTCTACAGTTCAATATATAACTTGACCTTCTGCACTTTCTCAGCCCATGCCAAAACATAACTAGAA
>NW_010257050.1:238-10518 GCF_000690775.1 Eurypyga helias | reverse complement strand
GATAGTAAAATGTTTACTATTACACAAATTTCAGAGGGAAAATGCTGCTCAGCTCTACAGAATTAATTTAGGGTATGCTATCGTTTCTGTCTTCCTTGCTGTTCATCAGACATGGCAGGTCTCAGATGAAAGCCCTAGAAATAATGATTTTTATTGTGACATCTTCATGATATGTAGCATTGATAATTCCACTGTAAGACTGAGCAAACACAAATAAAAACTGAGGGCGATAGCAAAGATAGGTGGCTTTGCACTACAGACCATATAACACCACATACATCAGGAATTTTATGTGTTCTATAGCACCTGCTTTGCTCACCAGTAATAAAGGTTATAGATTTATTTTCATATTTCTGAAATTTGATTTGAGAAACATTTTATACAAAAGTTCTCGGAAATTAAGGGGTATAAAATTCCAATTCTTCCAAAAACACCAAGAAAAACCATTGTGTTGACATTAGACTCAGTCAAGCAGCCAAATTATGAATTTATTTGAACAGCTACAAATACAATATTTCCTTTCAGTTATTTTATTGAAATAACCTTTTGTGACTATTAGTAGCTTTTATGTAACATCAGTTTCAGCAGCCTGACCTGACTCTAGACACAAAGCTAAATGTAAACTAATGAGCACTTAACTCTCCATTACATAAATGGACATTTATCAGATGACAAATTAAAACCAATAAGACACCAAGACAAATGTGCTGTCAACAGCATTAAGATGGGTCATTTTCACTACTCCCCTCAACTGCACATTAATAAGCATTCCCTATTGCAGTACATCCAGTGCTTTGATACTGGTTTTTACAGTGATCCACCACAAGTCAAAGTTCCTCCATCCAGCACAGTGCTAAGTCCCACAAGAAATATGGTGAATGTGACTTTGAAGCAATGATGACTGACAAACCTATAAAAGATATTTCAAGACAACATAACAAAAACATGCTCATGTTTTTTGCATGTTATGTTCAGTTCCAGAAATAGGTCACCAGATATTTCAGCATTTCGTGTACACTAAATATTCAGGCAGCATAGCAAATGCAAAGGTGAGTCTTTGTGATCTATAAAAAAAAAAATAAAAGCAAGATAGTTTGATTTAATTGGCCTTACAGCTAATTGATTTAATGCATGCCAGTTTAACTGGGAAGCTAGGAATTTTTCATTTTTGTTTGACAATGCCTTTCATTTTTTTCAAGACGCAAATTTCTAACAAGAGATGATCATTTTAGTCATGCGTCAGAATGACATTTTTACAGAATGAGGATGCAACTCCTACTGATCTTAACCCTTGCCTGAATCCTGGGAATAACATCTCAGCCTTAATGAGCAAAGGCCACATATGATAAGAAGCCTCTGATGATGAGCAGCAAAATGTAAGTAACCAGGTTATAATTGAGCAATGGGATCCAGCAAAGTGAAAGACATTTGTGGAGTGGATTGTGGATGTGGTAATGACTCTTAGTGTTCAATGCCTGAGTTCATTGTGGCATGAAAAGGCAGAGTTCACTGGCTGTCAGAAGCACAGGATGAAGAATGGAGATATGTGGCTTTCTGGTACTAGCCCACTCAGTGAACATGTGAAATCAGTTCACCTATTAACAACAAACCTGTATAAACAGCCAATGAAGCTTGGTAAGTTAGTGTCATTTCATACAGGGAATTACACAAGAAACTACGTGTTGGGACTAGAAAAAGTGGGGAGAGGAGGCAAGGCAAGGCTGAAATCTGCCTGCTTGCTACCAAGGGATAGGGACCATTTTGGTGTGTGGATAAGACCCAAGCACACTTGGTGGATGAGAACTCAAAACACATGAGGACTGGTATATTCATAGTCAGCCACATCTGACAGCATGTCTGGGAAGGTGAAGCATAGTCAGCCACATCTGACAGCATGAAGACTTGTCTGGGAAGGTGAAAAGGTTGAACTGTGTTTTTCCTCATATTAGAGAACACTAAACCTGTGGAGACATCGTAAATTCTAACTTATGCAAGAGGAAGAAAAAGAATGCTTTTTTGTCTCAAAACTTAGAAAAATGTTAAATCAGAGTCAGAAACACAAACTGGGATTCATCTGACAAAAGATGAGTGCATGTCTGAGTTCAGGCTTTGGAGCTATGAGAATCTAGGCTGCATGAAAGTCAGTGGAGTTTAGAATCATAGAATTGGTTTGGTTGGAAAAGACCTTTAAGCTTGTGGAATCCAGCCATTAGTTGGATTAGGTGGAAGACTTATCTATTGAAATGTATCTGTCTAAAATAGGATGAGAATCTTGAATGTACTGACTGTGTCTCTACAAAGAGAGTTACTTCATGAAATACTGAAATCAGTATTTTAATACTGATTGTCTGTGTGCAGACTGTGCTCAACTGTTGTCGACCCTAGTGTGCTGATTTTGGGATGGATAGAGTTAATTCTCTTCGCAGTAGCCAGTTTGAAGCTATATTTTGGATTTGTGCTGAGAAGAATGTTGATTAGTGTTGATAACATAGTTGTTGCTAAACAATGTTTACATTAAGCCAAAAACTTTTTCAGTTTCTCATAATGCACCTGTGTTCCCATCTTCTCCTCTACAAGAGGCTAGGAGTGGACACAGCCAGGACAGCTGACCCAAACTTCCTTCTCATGACATATGATGGCATGCTCACTATATGAGTTGGAGGAGTTGACCAGGGGGATCTTTCTCTTGGGTCTCTCAGGCTCTGGCTCTTGCTGCTTGCGATTGGCTGGGTGCTGGTTGGCGGGTGGTGGGCAGTTGTATAATTAGTGGGGTTTTTTTTCTCCTATTATTTTCATTATATATTAGTATTATTGGTATTGTTAATATAATTATTTCATTTATTTTTAATTATTAAATTGTTCTTATCTCAGTCCACAGGTTTTCATACCTTTACCTCTGTTTCTCTTCCCCATCCCACTGCGGAAGGGGAGGTGAGCAAGTAGCTGTGTGGTGCTTAGCTGCTGACTGGGGTTAAACTACGACACTGTGACACTTCAATAGTGCCTGGTCATCAACTGGTGGAGGCCTGTTGTCTATTGTATCAGCAGTCAGTTTGGACAATATGAGCACATATAGATGAAAACTTTCCAGAATTCTTCAAGTGCCTTTTGGGTTTGCACATAAACCCAGTTAAGAGCATAAATACATCATCAAATGAGTTGCTGGAGTCTGAAACTACTATCAGATTTGTGTAGCTAAGTACTGTATGAAGGTTTCTCCTGTAATTTCAGTTTCACATAGACAAAAAACCTCTTTCTATTCAAAATTTCGTAGGAAGAGTTTGGTTTAATCTTAAAAATAACTGAACCAGTGTTCATAGAAAATAATTCCATCACTTGCTATGCATTTTTAAGGACCTGAGGTCTTGTGTTTGACATGTGGGAATAGTAAGAAGGTTTAACCTTTTCTCTGTTAATCCCCTCATGGTAGTGAATGCAAGAAGTATTTCCTGCTATCACCTCAATTCCTGTCAAACTTTAACCTCACTCTGGAATGGATTAGGAAGGGGTGTATAATCTGCCCTATTTTGATAGCATGTTTTTCAGAGGAGGTGATCAGACATCTGTTGTTGATGGGACAGTGTGACACAGGTAGGTATCTAGACCAGTAGAAGCAATGTGCACTGTTTTCAGCATCAGGAATTTGTGTTAGATGTTGTAATTGTCTTTACATTTTAATATTAGCTAGTTCTTTCATATGGAATGCTTTATAAGGAATGTTAGACTGAAATCAGGTTGTTCTACATTTTCATATTTGTAGAAACGTAGGAGGTTGCTGATTGATCCCTTCTGTGTTTGGTCACTCTAGAAAAAAGCAGGAGGATGCTGAAAGGATGAAAAGTAACACTTTAAAGTAAGTATTTTTATTTTACTTTATTTTCAAAAAGTATACAGTCTACATAAGTGTTCCTTTATCTGAAAAGGAGTCAAGATTTTTTTTAGGAAAACCTCATGGTAGGGAAGTTCTCCTTTTCTCTGCTTTACATTAGAGAGTAATAAAGTTTTTTATCCTTTAACTATTCTTTAACTTTTTAGTCCTTTCCTTTAAAGCATGCTGTTTTTTCCATAGCTATTGTCACTCACTAGACCAGCTGCAATGTGCTGATGCGTGATCTTGGAAAGAACTGGTAATATGTATTTTTTAGCCAAACCAAAGGCAGTGCGAGTGGCTTTGCTAGGGATGACACACTGGGAGACCTTAAATACCATTCTGAAGAGCATATATTTACCATCAAAATAGGCTGACAATACTAGGGATCAGGTGTTTTTAAAGCTTCTCTGAGGGAAGATTTTTGAGTGCTGTGACTTTACAGAGCTCTTCCATTTCAATGAACATATTGCATCCAAATCTGTGCCCAAGAGACAGAAATGTCTCTGGGAAAGCCTGTGATCTCATGAAGGGATGTCTCCTAGAGGATGTCTGCATCCATGCAGAGGGTCAGAGGCCGCAAGGCTTCGCATGGCTCTGCACATTCCCAGAGATGCTGGGTGTATACTGAGCATTCCCTCTATGCCTGTGGGGAGGCCTGGGAAAACAAATTCTTTTACCTTCTCCCCTGTCAGGATAAACCAACCTACTACATGGAGCTCCTCTGTGGCCAAAAGAAATTGAGCAGCCTTTTGTTCCAGTTATTGCAGAGCACTGGTGAGGGCAAGGATTTTGCCAGTTCCCCAGGTTCCAGCACTGGGATCCGTACAAGCTGGCAATGCTTGGGATGCCTGAGCAAGAGGCTGCGCACAAGAAACCCAAAATTTCTATTGCTTGCTCCTGAGTACCTGCTATCAGTGGCTTTTCCCTGAGCTGTTTACAAATGTGCACAAACCTTTAAAGGACAGTTCAATACCTCAGTTAACTACACAGCCTTTGAAATGAGCAGATGACCTTGCTGTCCTCTCAGTTTTTAGGGCTTTCTGCTCCTCTGTTCCTTCAGCCCTCTTTTGCCCTCAGTGAGATCTGTCTGCTTTTTGCTACTGTGTCAAAGGATCACCAGTACTGAAGCCCCTTTTTCTTGTAACTTTGCCATTACTGAAGAAATGTGGTGTTACTTGTTTGGTCTCACAGGCATGTCTTCAGGGGTTATTTTTGAAAGATGATGGTGACAATGACTTGTCTCATCTCCACTGTGAGTTCCTTCAGCACAGGATAATTGACCATTCTCACCTGGCCGTAATTGAACAGGATTTGAGATTATGGACCACCTGCTCCCTTCCTTTGGCTAGCTGTCTTGCTGAGCAGTAATGACAATTATCCTGGAGAGCTGTTTTAGGGGTCTCTGCAAAACCTGGAATTGCCTCTCCTCAGCTGAAAGACTGATTTTGGTGATTTGAAGACTCTCCCCATTCAGATGTTGATGATTCTGCAAACCAGTCGAACAGGCAACACAACATCTTAATGAACCAGTAAGTATTAATGATGAATCATTATGAATTCTCATTAGCCACAAACCCTTAATTAGCTGTGACCTCTATGTGGCATACGTACAGGTATCTCTTTTCTAGACCACTCTCCTAATAATACTGCTTTCTGACAGAGCACCATTGATTTGTGGGGGTCTCCAAATCTCTCCGCAGTGGGTGTGAACAGAGTACTAAACCTGAGGGAAAACTTGTCATAAGCACAGCTTTTTCTGACCCAGAGCCTTCCCCAATTACTTGGCTGTTTGTTTCTGTTCTCCAAGAAAAGCTTCATAAGGCAATTGTGTTTAAAGGCAAGGTAGCAGAAGGGAACACAAACCTCCATGGTTCAGGCTTAAATTCATATAATTTGCTGGATGCAGAAAATGTTGTTCTGAACTGGCCACCAAATTGACCTCATCCAGTATTTGGCTTACCAAGGCTGGCACTTGACAGCTCCCCTGGCAGCACAGAAACAACCTCAGAGTGAGATGGCAAATGGGAGGTAATCTGCTTTCTCCCATACTCATTAGTTTGCAAACAGATCTCTATGAGTGAAGCCTGAAGATCTCTTCACCTCTCACAAATATTGCTAGCATTTATTATTATTACCCTAGTTATTCTTGTTATTTAATACCATATCTAAACATCCCAAGTCAGGTTTGGAGGGAGTGGGGATGGAAATGCGAGGGGTTTATTTATTTTTAATAAGGATAAGCTCAGGCACTAGAAACCAACTGTATTTTCCCAGTTTTCATATCAGTCCCTAAGCATCCTCCTACCACCATCTTACAAACTCAGACTGACACAGAGCTGATAAATTGACAGAAAGTATCAAATGTCAGCTAGGGCTCTGATTCCCTCTGGAGGCTCTTGGGAACAAAGTATGAACAGATTGTTCATGCCAGAATACCTCATTATTTTAAGCAAATTGACTTTCTTATTGACTACATTGAAAGGTTGTACACTGGTTATAATTACCAGTTCTACTTAATTTTCTTTTATAAAAAGGTCTGTACTCTCTACTTGACAGTATTATTTTGATTAACCTACTTTTTGCCCCAAGAGGCCATTTAATATTTAAAAAGAATGGCTTGATCATATAGATGTATAGCACATGCACACGATTATTGTGTTATAATCACCCATATCTAATCTGAATGGTGAAGTGCATTACACTGCATTTTGCAATGAACTATGAGATTCTGTAGAGACGCTGAGGTTAACAGCAATATACACATTAAAAATAAAAAAGTCCTGCATCTGGAGGAGAACAAAGAGCATTTTGCGTAATCTACTGTAAAATACAACAGTGTGATGTGAAGCAAGAAGATTAAAGAATTTGTTTCACACCCCTTGATTGCAGTTTGTGACTATTTTGTGGTCACTATATTTGGCTGATGTTCTATTGTTACTAATAATAAGATACATTTATTTTTACATTCTCTATTGCTCTCAAATCCGTCTTTCACCCACCTCTAGTTTCAAGATGACAGAGTAACATGAACTGACTACAGTTGGCTTGCTCAGATATGGTCAAGGTAATTGTTGGAAACAGCTTCTTGGCTTTCTGAGAGACGAGAGAGGGATTGAAAAGAGCCTGCTGATGCAGAAACATCTACCTGGAATGAGGGCCAGTGAAATGTCACTTGTAATCCCATTAGGGTGATTGTGGTTGGCTAACCCACACTGCCCTCAGGGAAGAACTTGGTCTGCACACTGGTTCATCGGAACATGGGGGGAAAAAATGATGACTGGTTCAATAAAAATGATGCTGTCAAGGGCCTAAAGCTGAACATTGTAGTCTTCTGTGCTCTTAAAAAAAAATCTTCTAGATTTTTCTTTCCTTATAATCTTACAAAGTAGTGGGACTCCCTGCTGGCATTAGAGTCCAGTTTTGATGCTGTTTCAAATTGATCTTTCAAGCCAAGAAATTCAGAAACAAACTTTGATATCTTCCACATATCAATTTTCTCTTGACACATTAACAAATCTCTGTGAAATGCTGTTATACTATGACACACGACTTTGTAAAAGTGACCTCTTCTTATTCAGATATTGGCCCTTACTATGTTTATCCTGTTGACAGGAAAAAGGCTTGATATGATTAGAGGAATAAAGTCAAAAATGAAGACCAAATTAGAATGTATGCTCATCATTAGAAAGGTAAAACTCTGCTTGCAGAACCTTTATTACTGGTAATGAGGCAAGAAGAACCCTGCTTGGTTTTCAGATCACAGGCTGTGTTTGCAAGTGGGAGAAGGGAAAATGAGCATCTTTTCACTCATGAAGTGAGAAAATTGGATCTGGAATCCATTGGGAGAAGACATATAGGAACCTACAATGTCATTTTTACTGTCACTTTTTGGACTACAAGTACTTTTTGGGAGCTCCAGTCAGAGCTTGAAGGAATGATCTAATAAAACACATACACTCTGTGGAGCTGTTGTGCTAGGGAATAAGTGACCGCAATTAAAGTGACCCTAAGATGCCTCAAAATAAGATTTTTTGAGATTTATAGTGAGAACACTTAAAAATGGTAGGTTGCTTTTCCTGCTGCAGAATTACTGGCTCCCTCCAGAGAAATGAAAAAAGACCTAAGTATGCCCTGTTTAAGTAAAGGATTAACTGAAGACACAGGGCTGTCATTGCAATGCCAGAGACCTACAGCTGCTGGAGTGGAGCAGCTTTAAGAAACATATTATTTTTCCAGAGCTGTTTTACCACAAAGTTCTAAAAGCAAAATTTAGGGAAATAATTGCTTTCTAGTCAATTTTTATGAAAATGACAAAAAATGCTAATGATCATAGAATCATAGAATCATAGTACTTTTACACACAGTATTTAGTTTACCTTATGCAGTCAGCTAATAGGAAATCTGTGGAGATCTACAAATTTTCTGGTTTTCAATGCTACATGCCCCAGACATAAAGTTTATGGGCATGTAGGGTAAGATTCAAAGAAGGCTGTAGGCAACTGGATTGGGTTGTGGGTAAAATTTGGATTCTGAGATGTTGTAGTTTGGTGACTGCCTACTTCTAAATGTATCTTAACTCATTATTTGCAGAAAGTTATTTTTCTGAGGTGATTTCTTAATAGCTCCTGATTCTCCTTTTTTACAAGGCCAGAAATACCATGTGCACTTAATTGCTGTGGTCTGAACAGCTTTTTGCTGTCAAAATTCCACATAAATTAATGGGACAATGACTTATCTTCTTCAGTGTCCCAGGTTGGTAGGTCCATGGAGAGTGTATTTAACTCACATCTACAGGACCGAACTCATCACAAAAAGCATTACTGTAGGTAGATACATTTTTTTACTTTGTTGAATTTCTTTTAGAATCTTTTTACAAATTATCGATCCTCTGCTCAATATAGTCGAAAGAATCTGGAGAGCAATTCAGCTCACTTGAAAGTAGACAGGGATTAAGTTGCGTAAACCTAGGCTTCCAGTACCACCTGATGCCTTGAGGATCTCAGGTGCACCGCAAGACTGACTCATGTAACACAAAATATATGATCCCCAGAGCTTCCTGGTGGACTGTCTGGAGGACAGGCTGGGTGCCTGACTCCATGCCAGAAAGCGCTGGATGCCTGTTTGGGGGCGCTGAAATTGAATCCCGCACCTCCAGTGACTATAGTGGAAGCTTAGGCACCCTGCTTACATGTAGATCCTTGCAGATCTCTACATTTAGGTGTCTTGATCTGAGCTGAATCCTATTTGCTTTCTCAGGGTTTTGAAGGATCTGAGATCTTGAATCCCAAATGAAATGAGATGCTTCCCAGCATCTTTTAAACAGTTTTTTGGATGGAGAGTTCAGGCACATCTGTTTGGCTATGGCAGCTCTGCTCGGGACCTGGTATTTACCTGGTGGGAGAAGTAGCCCCAAAGGCAGGCACCAACATGCAGAACCTTGATAGGTTTATGCCAAAAAAGTCCTAAATCCTACCTGTTACTCGGAGTATTCTAGTGCATCTATGAAATGACACTTTACTAATGTAATCTGCAATTGCAGTGTTATGTACTCAGAAATATATCAATATATAAAGCAAGTATATAAAAGCGACTGTTCCTTATTGAATGTACAATTATTTATTGTCATCTAGGGTGCTATTTCTTGTGTGTATCTCTGTGTGCATCTATATATGAGTATACAGATATATTACTGTATGCATTTAAAAAGAGACATAGGTGTATGTATAGTCAGTATGACTATGTAGGAATTATTATGAGTTTTGAAAAGCTAACATAAAAAAAGCATCTCTTCAGAAGCATAACGGAGCAGCAATAAATCAGCTTAGCGCAATTCATTATGCTCACACTTTGGTCTTTCAGCAAGACAGCACTGCTCTTTGCACTTAAAATGTTAACGAGGGAACAATGCTTTTACTACAGCTGTGGTCCAAAAATGTGTGTGCAGAGGAGCAGTTACATAACTCGGCAGCTCCGGGTGGGTCTGTGCATTCAAGCTCTAATGGATCCATCTGTGCTTTCCTACGGTCGTGCCTGTGTTATACCCACAGCCGTTACTTCCAGAGAGGTGGAACCACCATGTTAGAGAACAGAGGGGAAGAAAAACCAGTGAAAAAAATGTGTTGAAGAGATTAATTCACCTCCTTCCATCTCTTTCATGAACCTAAAGCTGTACGTAAATGCACTTTACATCCAGAAATATGGGATCCTGTTGTGCGTTTGTGTCTGATGTTATTGATGGTAGAAGCAGGCACACTGCTAACCTTTGGAGTCTCAAATCCTTGCTGTGCTTTGCAAACCTTGTATGTCACGGCAAGTGCAGTTACCCACATTGGCATGTCAAGGCAGCTCAGCCTTGATATGAAGACATGGCCTCAATGAGAGAAAATTATGGTAATTTCCATCTTTGAGT
>NW_010257050.1:0-227 GCF_000690775.1 Eurypyga helias | reverse complement strand
GCAGGAATAACAGCAGAGCATACACCATGGTTACTAGGATGTTGTTCTGCCTACAGGGATGTGGACTGTTTCACTTACTTTCTTAAATGGCCATGAGACAGTAACAACTTCTGAATGATTCATAGCTGTTGAGGTCCAAGTATCAATTTATTGAGTAGCCTGGTTCCTCGTGCATTCATAAATATGGTATCTTATAAGTGACTAAAATAATGCCTTAAAATATATAT